>NW_026873488.1:0-144169 GCF_032173495.1 Musca vetustissima
TGTTGTTTGAATTTGAAATTAGTTATGTTCAATGGTATTGAAAATATTTTGTTTGGTTGGTTTTTTATAGCCTCGCATGGAGAGACCTGAGACCTGCTTTGAAGTTTATTAAATTTTCATCTTTATTGACCATTTATTGAAAGGTAATATGAGCATCTGTAAAACGAAATACGATTTTAATGATGCTGTACAACAATGGAAAAATTGCCATCGTTTACTTAAAGCCAGATGAGACTTGTATTGAAAAGTGCGTAACTATCGTAAATCAAAATCGAATGAATTTATATATTGTAAAATATCTGAGATGGTATGTGGGAAGTAAAATGGGATATGTATATATATATATATATATTGGCATAGTCATCATATAATGGTAGCACAATATGCGGTATTTTGAGGGGTTTTGGGACTTTTTTCAACCGAATTGACTTTAGTTTTTATGTTCTTATGGGGCGATAAATCTTCCAACTAATTATGAATATCGGTAGATCTTTCGATATAGAATCCATATAAAGGTACATCCCTTCATAGGTAGTTCGATGGTCATAGCATAATTTTCCAACTGAGATGACAAGGACCTTGGTAGGTAAACTACTTTCTTGCTGAATTTTGAGATGGTATGGAGAAATAAGGAGACAAATCATTTTGCGCCATAGCAATGGAAATTCTCACACATTGGCTTAACGTGACTCTTGTTTGACCGGTCAAAATATGGTCAACCCATCCCAAATGATTGACTCTTAGCAGGCTTCGAACTCTGGGTAAAGCGCCAATTATAATTTTTGTCATCATCAAAAATTTTGCTGCTCCTTATAGTAAGTCCCCCGCAAGGAGTCAACATTTTTTGTAAATTTTAGGGAAATGTTAAAAAATGCAGAATTTCTAATTGCATTACCAAGGTTCATTATAATTTGTAAAAGTGCTACAAGTCACTGTTATACACCAATACCATATTATTTTTGGTAATGATCGATAAATATTTAGGGGATGAATCTGTTAGCTATATAGGCCACGGTTATGACCCGAATATTACGGAATTTTATACGGAGAATGGGACCTTTTCATTGTAATTGGACAATATTTAGCGGGTCAAATGAAAAATGGCAAAATGTTCATTTATGAAGGATGGGGAATTTGGCCTCTAATACTTCAGCCGGTCGAATCAACCAAAACCTCCCTATGTAAAATTACATAATTTGCATATTATGGCGTAAATGTTCAATCCGGTAAGAGAGGTTCAGAAAATAGATCCGTTTCCGTCTGACTATACTGCTCCGCTCACTGGTTCATAATAATTATATTCCAAGCTGAACCGCCCCGTTTTCTGTTTTTAAAGTACTATTCATTTGAAGACCCTATATAACATATTGGCAAGACATTTTCAGTATCGCCAGTAATGCCGCCACAAATATCAACATTTTACATCCGTATTACCAAGTTTATTGTTGGTTAAAACCTTAATTGAGAAAATGATCACATGCCCATGTTTTGACATAGCACCCATAAAATATTCCCGTTTTAGGCATTTAAGGTGACATTTGACACTCTGAGTTCCTGGTGAGTAAAACACTTCTACACAAAAAGTTTCAATTTTAATTCTAGGCTCATTCTACAACATAACTGCCTGTAATTTGCCATTCCTAATGTGTAAATACAATATCGTATCGGAAAATGTTTTCTATATTTTCACATATTTCCCATACAACAGTCCCGCCCTATTTTAAGTATTTTCAAGAGCCCATTTAACAAAAATTGTTCGTTGCGGTAGTTCGTTCTGCTTTAATTCTGGCACCAGGTGTATTTTGAAAGGCTTCACACCTAAATCCTTCTAGACCTAATTAAGTACTCCGCGCAAAATTTTGTTTCAATCGGACCAATATTGACAGTATGGTGTCCCATTTACATAAAATCAGAAGAAACTATATATGGGAGCTATATCTAAATCTGAACCAATTCAATAAAACTTCGCATACATCAACGTGCCCCTACGTCAGTACTCTGTGCAAAGTTTTGTCTCAATCGGACCAATATTGGCAGTATGGTGACCCATTTACATAAAATCCGACGAAACTATATATGGGAGCTATATCTAAATCTGAACCGATTTCAACAATACTTGACATATATCAATTTACACCTAATGCAGTACTCTGTATAATCGGAGGAAACCATATATGGGAGCGATATTTGAATCTGAACCAATTTTCTTTAATTTTAATAGGGTTCGTCCTTGGGCCAAATAACTGACAGGTGCCAAATTTCATCCAAAGCGGATCATAAATGCGACATGTACTTTGTTCACAAAAGCAACCCTGTGTCTATCTCGATTCCATTTGCCTGTTACAAACATATGCACAAATACATATTACCCTGTACCACAGTGTGGTGAAGGGTATAATAAATGTCAATGATTTGCAAGCTTTGTTCGTTTGTAAGGCAATTCATGGTTAAATTATAGGCCAAACTGAAGATGCTTTACAGTGAAAAAAAACACGAAACGCGTTTGAGCTAGTGTTGTCAAAATCATAATACCTAAGGAATCACCTTTTACAATTTATTGACATTTTTTAACATGACATACTTCCTAAGGTATAAACATTGTTCCTCAAATTCTAAGAATATTTCAAGAATTTATTTATTTTATACAAATCGCACCTCTTTAATGGCGTGTTAATTACAACATTTCTTGTATTTTCACTTGTCTGCCTATGATGCAACATAAAAATAAAAAAACAACTTATAATGCAAATCGTCATCCAAATCATTTATAATGCACGCACATTATTTCTTCACACCTTTGATGCGAAACTAAAGAAAAATGTCAGACGTCGTCTACGTGTAGACTGGCACTTTCATAGGAATGAAAACATGCAAATTCGTGGAAATTTTAATGAGTTAATTTAATTTTGTCGCGAAATCTAATGGTCACAAATACCTGTCACACTAGAATATTGTAACCGCAGTGCACACCTTAGGTCCGTATAGAACGACAATCGTAAAGACAACATCTCTTATAAAAATAACGAAACACACAACGAACGCGGTGTTTAATTTAGCACATTGTCATTTAAGTACATGCCTTGGTTAATGTAAACTAAGGAATCCATTCCTCCAATGGGTGTCTGAAATCTAAACAAAAACAAAGCGCAAAAAGTGTAAGTAAACACACTTACACTCACTTGTATAAAAGTAGAGAAAATAATCAAAAAACACACGTCATTTCCAATTTCTAACGTCAAATTAACATTTCATCGTGTCTGCTTGAAATTAATCAAAATGTGTTGTTCGAGGGGGGACAAAGTCAGAATATTTCTTTTCTTTTATTTTTTTTTATTTTTGAGTTGGTAAAATTGTAATGCGGCAACCAACCGTGGGGTCCATCATTAATGATCATGTGCTGACATCGAGTCGTTTATTTGTTTGGTATTGTCTACTGCGCCATGCACTTACCTCCACTTTTCAATTTATTTCGTTTTTTTGGCAATTGTCTGTTATTGTAGTTTTTTTGCTTCTTCTCTAAAATCAGAAAAAGCTCAAGGTATGCTCAAAATCTTTCCAATAATGCAAGCATATCCCAGACGATCTTGGAATTACTTTTCTTCTTTTGCTGACGCAAGTCGTTGAGACAGTCTAAATAATTATCATATATTTTGGGATTGCTATACGAGGGGTGTATGCATAATTTTGGGAAATTACACATGTTATGGGCTTTGCGTTCCCAAACATATGAAGTTATTGGGAAAAGTTGGTTGCAATTTTCCCAGTTTATTTTTATTATAAAATAACTTGAGGGATTCCATTGTCTCCGAGTTAAACAATCAATATTGTGACACCTCGTTTTCTTATTCAAATATATCTCCCCTTTCACATATCTACATTTATTTTAAAGTATTTTCAGTTTATAGTTTGACTACTTCTTCTTTTCCGTCTTCTTCTGGTGCTAAATGAACAAAATGAAATATGAACTATTTTAACGCCTACTTAATTTATTTGTTTCCTTCATTGTCGGCCAGGCTATAAATAATAAATTTCATTTAATTACACATGAAATGTGCTAATGTATTGGTAGCTCACTAGCTAGGCTATATGTGAATTACATTTACATTAGTCAGTAGAAAGTGCCCAGCCAGCCAGTAAGTGCGTGCGTGCGTGCGTGAGCATTAGTCTAACTTCAACATAGGCAAACTAGAAATGATTAACGATTTTCACAAAATAATATTTCATTATGACCATCAATTTCTGCAAATGTGGGACAAATTGAAAACTGTTTAGAATAAATAAAAATATGTATTTGCATTTAAAAATCCACGATTATAGCAGGGATATTCCTTAAAAAAATTAAAATCAATGGTGTGAAATTTCTCACACTCAAAAAAAAAACTGAAAGCAATTAAAAACCAGTAAGGAAAGTAGTAAAGTCGGACGGGGCCGACTATGTGATACCCTTCATCACTATGTGTATATTAAACAGCATTATTAACATGAAAAAATATGTGATATTTATCTAAATGTGAATCGAACTAGATCTATGCATAAATATGTTCATTCGTTTGGGACAAAAGTATGAAAATCGAATTCAAACAAATATCTATAGGTCATCCGTTGGGCTATGTCTGTACGTCTAGAAAACCTAACTACGTTATTCTAGGCTCAATTTTGTACGTTGTGCAAAATTTGATGTCAATCTGACAAACATGAGAAGTTTGATGTATATTTACTTTATTTATTTACCCAAATATGAAACGATTTCAACGAAACTTGTCACAGGTTAAGTTTTACTAAATTCGGTACGTTTATTTCCTATCAGCCATATATTGGTTTCTTGGTGCATCAATTACTTCATATCAGCTATATCTAAATCTCAACCGATTTTTGCGAAACTTGGCACACAAAATTCTGGACTAAATTTAGTACGCTTTGCAACATAAGAACTTTAGCACTTTATTTAAATTAAATCGGACAAAAATATATAAATCGGATTTTCACGAAAAAATATAGGCTATCAGTACGTTATGCCAAATTTCGTACAAATCAAAGATATATAGGAACCAGTACGTTATGCCAAATTTCGTGCAAATCGAAAGATATATAGGGACTTTGGTGGACCATTTACCTAAAATCGGACGAAAGTATATATGGGAGCTATATCTAAATCTTGACCGATTTTCACGAAACTTCGCAGACATCACTCTAGGCTTAATTCAATACGTTATGCCAAATTTCGTGCAAATCGAAGGATACATAGGGACTTTGGTGGACCATTTACATAAAATCGGACGAAACTATATATGGGAGCTATATCTAAATCAGGACCGATTTTCACGAAACTTGGCAGACATCATTCTAGGCTCAATTCAGTACGTTATGTCAAATTTCGTGCAATTTGAAGGATATATAGGGACTTTGGTGGACCATTTACCTAAAATCGGACGAAACTATATATGGGAGCTATATCTAAATCTTGACCGATTTTCACGAAACTTGGCAGACATCATTCTAGGCTCAATTCAGTACGTTATGCCAAATTTCGTGCAAATCGAAGGATATATAGGGACTTTTGTGCACCATTTACATGAAATCGGACGAAACTATATATGGGAGCTATATCTAAATCTTGACCGATTTTCACGAAACTTTGCAGACATTATTCTAGACCTAAATGATTAGGCTGTACCAAATTTCGTGCAAATCGAATGATATATCGGGACCGTTTACATTAAATCGTTTAAATATATATATGGGAGCTATATCTAAATCTGAACCGATTTTTCCCAATTCCAATAGGGTTTGTCCTTGGGCCGAATAAGTGACGTGTGCCAAATTTCATCGAAATCGGATCGTAAATGCGACCTGTACTTTGTTTACAATATAACATCTACAGACGGACGGACGGACAGACGGACGGACGGACAGACGGACGGTCGGACATGCATAAATCGACTCAGAAAGTGATTCTATGCATATTCTTAAAAGGAACCATGTGTCTATCTCGTTTCCTTTTGCCTGTTACAAACATATGCACAAAGACATAGTACCCTGTACCACAGTGTGGTGAAGGGTATAAAAACAGTAAAGAAAATTCGCACAAAGCTTAAAAAGTTGCAAACAGAATTACAGAGCTTCAAAAAGGTTGCAAATTGCGACTTTACGGTAACCCTGCCTTTATGGTTCCTCATATATATTTTCCAAATATGTTTCCATTAATTTGGCTCACATTTTCCGCCCATTGTTCGTATATAACTCAAGAACATCTGCACCAATTTTTTGGTAACCCTGCATTTATGGTTCCTCAAATATATTTTCCAAATATGTTTCCATTGATTCGACTCACATTTTCCGCCCATTGTTCGTATATAACTCAAGAACATCTGCACCAATTTTAAAGTTTCAAAGTATTCATGAATCGTATGTAATCAGAATAGGAAAATGTGGAAACAAATCTTGAGAATCCGCGAAAACAAATGCAATAAATATATTAATTAATATTTACAATAATTTAGAGGTCTTATTGGACATATGGTAATAACGCCATCAATACTAAATACTTTTTATTTATTTTTTTAATAGAGTTATTAGATTAAAACTTCTAATTTCGTATAGATTTTGTATCTTCTAATACTAAATCGATCATTATTCTCGCTGAAAATCATGGAAATGGTCGTATTTTTTAGTACTCACGTCAGGTATTCGACGTTCTGTCTTATCCTCTACAGATAAAAAATGTTGTTAGCCAGTAAATTATTTAGTAACTATGTCTAGTGATTTGATGATCAAAATATAATCTTGATTCCTAACAGGATATTAATGTTCGGGAAATTAACCTATCAGAAGAAGAAGAAGCAGTCGTATTATATCTATAATTTTGAACACAGGATCTGAACTTTTTGTTTGCAATTTAAATTTAACATTTTTTTCCAATTCTTTAGGCTTAATATTACGAACAACTCGTCCTAAGTAGCTACTCTTCTCAATATATCAGGATTCCCATCAATACCTAGATTTTTTATCCAGCTTTGGATCCCTAATGGAAGTTAACGTTAATTTCACAAATATACAAATTTAACAAACGAAATTATATATTTTAATCGAATAAATGACTAACTTATTTTCCTGCATAGGTGATACATTATAAGAGGAAAATTTTGATTTTTAGCATTATTTTTAATAACAGCATTAAGTATTGCTTTAAAAATAAGTTCAACTTAGATACCGAAAATGTAATTTGTCATGATGTCACATGTTCATGTTTTGTAAACAAATATGTCAACTTTCCCCATTCACAAAATGGTGGATCAGCTGCCATGAATTTCATTGTCACCGTTGCCTTTGAAAACGTTGGAAATTCTATACCTTGCAAATGGAAGAGAAGATGATTAACAAGCAGTAGCAGTAGCTACAGAAACCACCAAAAAAGAAAAAAAAAAACAACATAAAACATGTAAGTGAAGAGATAATTCACGAGACACTTGGAGAAATTTGGAAGGATATAGATACACGAACAAATTATAACGTTTGCCAACGTTAGACGACAACAACATCTCTGTTATACAGATATCAATGTAACGGTTTGCTCTATTTTCTCTACGAAATCCGAAATATGCAATTGATAATAATTATAACTGAGCGAGAGATGGGAAATATTACTATAGCTACCCCATACCGTTCTTCGCCCAGGGCACTACTAAATCCTCCTTCAGATCAGGTGTATTGTCATAGCTGGCCTATTATATTCGTACTGCAGTCAGAGACCGGACAAGTAAAAATCCCAAATTATAAAACAAGCTCCAAATACGAAGTGTGGATACTTCCTTAATCCTGGGACTTAAATACGTATACTTCCCACCTAACTGTTGCCTCAATAATACTAAGATTATTTATTGTTCAGTAGTGTTGGCGGGTTATGTGGAATACAATTTTTATTTTGTTTTTGCAAAAAGTCAGGCACCAACGAACTTCTCATTGAGGTGGTATCGCTGGTAATGTAAGTACTTCGATTTGTTACCAGGGACATTTGGGTATGAAAGGTTTTTTTGTAAAGAAGCAATAAATAGCTACTGGGGAGAATATCCCAACAAAAACCAATAAGGAAAGTAGTAAAGTCGGACTGGGCGGACTATATGATATCCTTCACCACTTTGGGTATATTATACATATGTATCCTAAAAGACGTCGCCTTTTTGAAAGAACTTTGACATGAACTTGAACGAACTTAAATATGTGATTTTTATCTATATCGAAACCGACTAACACCAATCCCTCACATGTCATTCTGCAACCTATGCTAAATTTTGTAAATCGTGACACACGCTATTCGGTATGCTGCACTATTTAAAATTTAATATCATTCAGACACCCATTGATTATTTGATGTACAATTAACATGAATAAGTTGAAATTATATGGACGCTATTCTATATCTACATCTGAACCGATTTCAAGGAATTTTGTCAGAGATTAATTTATATTAACTTCAGATTTTTATTGCACCATTAACTTAAAATTGGACGAAAATATATACATATATTAGGTGAACACATCATTCTAGACTTAGTTCATTACGCTATACCAAAATTCGTGCAAATCGATATATCCTTCGATTTGCTCGAATTTTGCACCAACTACCTTAAATCGGACGAAAATATATATGGGAGATACATCTAAATCTGAACCGATTTCCATGAAACTTCTAGACTTAATTCAGTACGCAATACCAACATTCTTTTGATTTGCAGGACTTTGATGCACCATTTACCGAAAATCGGGCGAATCTATATATGGGAGCTATATCTAAATCTGAACCGATTTTCACAAAAATTAGCACACATCATTCTAGACTTAATTCAGTAGGCTATACCAAATTTCGCGCAAATCGGAAGATATATGGGGCTTTGGTGCAACATTTACCTAAAATCAATACGCTATGCCAAAATTCGTGCAAATCGAATGATTTTCATTGACTTTGATGCACCATTTACATAAAAGCGGGCGAAACTCTATATGGGAGCTATATCTAAATCTGAACCGATATTAGGAAACTTAGAACGCGTCATTCTCGATATAATTCAGTAGGATGTGCCAAATTGCGTGCAATTCGAAAGATATATAGGGACTTTGGTACTCCATTTACCTTAAATCGGACGAAAATATGCATGGGAGCTATATCTAAATCTGAACCGATTTTTCCCAATTTCAATAGGGTTTGTCCTTGGGCAAATAGGTGACTTGTGCCAAATTTCATCCAAATCGGATCATAAATACGACCTGTACTTGGTTTACAATTTAACATGGACAGACAGACGGACGAACATGTATAAATCGACTCAGAAATGCTATGCATTTTCTCAAAAGGAACCATGTGTCTATCTCGTTTCATTTTGCCTGTTACAAACATATGCACAAAGACATGCACAAGTGAGAATTGGAATAGTCAGTATTACATATATTTTAGCAAGTTCGTTATAACCAAGTTAAAATATGTGAAAACTGAATGTTGGGACCGAATAAATAGTTCGTTATAAAAAAAGTTCGTTATATCCGTAGTTCGCTATAAGAGTAAGGATTTGTATGAAAAATATGTCTTAAAACTATGGTACGTGGAAATGTGTTCGCTATAAGAAAAGTTCGTTATAACCAGTTTTCGTTGTAAGCGTAGTCGACAGTATATAGAAACAAAGTCAATTGTCGATTGGGTCGATTTTGAAAATTCTTTTTTCTTCATAGAGAATGCAATGAAATGTTCGTTCCAGTCGAAGTTAGACCTATTTTTACTTATTTTCTATAAAATCTTTAGAAGTGTCTTTAACTGTCTTATGCTTTTGTATTACTCTAATTGTCACTCACATTCTCCAACACTCACCCCAACACTCAATACAGCATCAAAGATAACCAACAAAAATATCTAGATTTCATTGGTGGATGGATGATGTTTGCGAGTTGACATTACCCACCACCAACACCATCGCTATTACTACCCAAGTTAACTACCCAAATAAAAATGATTAATGACAGATTTTTATAGACTTTCAAACTGTCGAGCAAAGATATGACACTGGAAAAGAACAACAACTTCGGAGACATGAAATGAATTTTTTGTCTATAAATGGTAATAAATTTACTTAAATAACGCCATTTCGTTCCGACGCTTTTTTTGATTGGGCGGAGGAGGTTGTTGTCAATGGGCTTCCTTCATTTTGGTTTTCTGAAATGTTTTAGTTATTATGGCAGATTTATGTTTATAATTTATATGTTTGTTGTTCTGGGATAAATAATGGTAGAATGTCGCGTTCATTAATGTTTTAAACATTTGCAGATGTTTGTTTTGATAAGCGTCAGGAAGAAAGTGTTTACGGCAATTTTAAGTGACTTAGTGCAATTGAAAAATACTATTGCTACATGGATTTAGATTGATCGTAATTTTATTTACAAGCAAATAAAAATAAAACGACATTTCAACCGTGAGAAATTAAAAAACCACCTCGAGCTATTTTTTATATATTTGTTACCCGAAAAGGTTGGTATGACTTTAAAGATACATACAATTTGCCAGGGCCATTATTTTTGAAGAAGATAACAAAGGAGTTATTTCACCATATTGGAAATGATCAAAATTCAGTCACTTGAGTATGGGGTTTTCACACGAACTAATGTGACGCGCTCCCATTATGTAGAGGCTACGACAAACCCCTTTATTTCCTTCCCCACACGGAAACAAGCCGAAGGAAGTTAGACTACTACCAGGGACGTACGCAGGGGGGTGCCCGGGAGACCGCCCCCCCCCCCGATTTTTTTAATTTTGTACTACCGGCACAAACTCTGAGCAAGTTTCCAACCTTATTTGGTTTTTTTGGTTCGCCCTGCATAGAAAATTGTCATACTAAACATTTTCAATCGAATTCGTTGTAATTTGATATGTTGGGTTCTCATTGGGTAATAAATCTAACTGCAAAAATTATAAATACGCTACCATGTGGAGTAGCTTCTACATATAGGTACCTCCATTATTCGGTGTTTTGGTAAAGTGAGGCCAGATTTTAAACGAAGTGGATTCAAGTTTATATTTTAAATTCTCATTTGGCAGAAAATCTCCCTACCAATTGTTATTAGCATTGGGACCAGCGAGGGGTACCCCATATTATTCGACATTTTAGATCCAGCGATTCCACATTTTGCACATATCCCTCATATAAAATTACCTATTTTTGGTATGTTTAAGGTTTTCGTAGCATTCGTTGGGTTATTTTAGGATAAAACATATTTATGCAGACAATTTTCTACGTAGATCTATGTTTGTACATATCTCCCATATAAAATTCCCGTTTTACTTGCGTACTTTTTATAACCCTTTTCCCATCGAAGTGAAAAATTATACCCTTCACAACACTGTGGTACAAAGTATTATGTCTGTGTGCAAAAATAATCGAGATAGACCCATGGTTCCTTTTGAGAATATGCATAGAATCATTTTCTGAGTCGATTTACGCATGTCCGTCCGTCTGTCCATGTTAAATTGTAAACAAAGTACAGGTCGCATTTATAATCCGAATTGGATGAAATTTGGCATAGGACACTTATTTGGCCCAAGGACGAACCCTATTGAAATTGGGAAAATACGGTTCAGATATTTATATATGGCTCACATATATATTTTCGTCCGATTTAAGATATATGGTGTGCCAAAGTCCCTATATAGCATTCGGTTTGCACAAAATTTGTCATAGCGTACTGAATTAAGTCTAGAATGATGTGCGCAAAGTTTCATGAAAATCTGTTCAGATTTAGATATAGCTCCCATATATATTTTCGTCCGATTTAAGGTAAATGCTGTACCAAAGTCCCTTTATATCTTTCCATTTGCGCGAAAATTGGCAGAGCGTACTGAATTAATTCTAGAATGATGTGTGCAAAGTTTCGTGAAAATCGGTTCAGATTTAGATATAGCTGCCATATATATTTTCATCCGATTTAAGGTAATTGGTGCACCGAAGACACTATATATCTTTCGATTTGCACGAAATTTGCCATAGCGTATTGGATTGCGCCTGTAATAATATGTGTTAAGTTTCGTGGAAGTCGGGTCAGATTTAGATATAGCTCCCATATATATTATTATCACCCGATTTTAGGTAAATAGTCCACTAAAGTCCCTGGAAATCTTTTGATGTGCACGAATTTTGGCATAGCGTACTGAATTAAGTCTAGAATGATGAGTTCAAAGTTTTGTGATAATCCGTTCAAATTTAGATATAGCTCCCATATATTTTTTCGTCAGATTTTATGTAATTTGTGCACCAAAGTCCCTGGAAATCTTTTGATGTGCACGAATTTGGGTATAGGGTGCTGAATTAAGTTTAGAATGCTGTTACTAAGCTTCGTGAAAAGATCCATAGCTAGGCCGATTGACACAACATACTGAAGTAGTATAAATTAGTCTCTTGCAAGTTTCCCAGAAATCGGTTCAAAAACGCGACGTCTGTTAGGATAAACATGTGGAATATACCTAAAGTGGTGAAGGGTATCATATAGTCAGCGCAGTCCGACTATACTACTTTCCTTACTGGTTTTAAAAATAGGTTTGCCGAAAATTTTCGATGGAGATCCATCAATTGATATAACCCCCATATAAAGTGTGACGCGTTCCATTTTGGTACTCTGAAGTTGTTATAATTTGGGATTCTGGATTCCCGATGAATAAAAAAACGTTTATTTCACAATATTTCCAATTTCGGTTCATGATGAAAAATCACACCCATACAACGGCCCGCTTATTTTGGATTTTCATTTCCCCAAATAAACAACCTACTAGCAGACAATACCACAGTCACCATTGCGACTTAGAGATATGAATAATATTCAAATATTCAATAAATTTATACCCTTACGCTGTTATTTAAATATGAGTTTTTTTAATGAAACAATTTAATACCAACTGATTCGTTCCAATTTTGTTATCTTGTATTTACACCGATTTCTTATCTAACGGATATTGTTTGTCAAAGATTAGATGTTAAAAATTCGAAACAAATTTTCAATTTACGCAAAATGGCAATTTTATTTATCACTTCATTTAATTCATTTTAACAAATATTAACAATTTAATTAAGTGTTTGTTATTATTATATTTGTTGTTTCATGAATTCATATGACGGCTTATCTGTTTGGATCTACGAATCTGTGTGATTGTGAATGCTCTACCCGGGGTGGCATGGATATCTACTCATATCAGGCTATGTCTAAACCAGCAGCAGCAGCCGTTGAGATGGTGGTGTCGGCATCTGTGTTGTTCGCATAGCTTTCGGCATTGTCAAGTCATATATGCATGTCCGTCCGTCTGTCCGTCGGTCTACCGCCGGCCTACCCGTTCATACCAGTACACATAACCGAAATGTAATTAACGTTAATATTTACTTAATTTTTATAGATATGGCATGCCAAGTTGTGCTGTGTTGGCAACGTTTATTTTTTATTTCCTTTTAATGTTTTTATTTGATACCGCCTAGATGATATTTTGGGGCAATGCTGTTTGTCTGATCACTTCACATTGCACGTATAGGGAACAATCTTGTTTTTCAAATATTTATCGTCATATTTGTAAACATTCGAATGGAGATTATTAAGCAATTACGTTTCGTTAATTAATAAAGTTATATAATCAATTAAACAGTTAATTTGAATTTCAACAGCATTGTGTACATTGCTTACTTCCGACTTATCGCACGGTTATGGTCAACATTGTACGATTCGCTTGTGCAAATATTTACAAGTCAAATTTCGATAAAAAAAACAGATATTGTTTGTAAGAAAATTAATTTAATTATTAAAAAAAAAATATCAAAATATAACGATTTTGAAGAAATTTTTAAAGTATCGTTCGGAATGTTTATTGTAGCACCTTGTTTTCAACATTAATAATCTCCACTAAAATCCTTATTCAAATCTACAACAAATCATGTAAAACTACAACAATTATGAAAAACAAGCATACCGTGTAACAAACTACCACAATCACTGCCACCTGTCATTGACAAAATGTCAATAGGCACGCACCGTTTGACACACGCACTGTCCTACGACTTCGAACAGAAACATAATAGTCTGCCCATTTCAACAGTAGTAGGCTAAAGTAAAACAAAGTATAACAACATATTAATATGGGTCATTACATGTTAGCTACTGTAGAATATTCATTAAAATATTGTGGATTTTCGTGTGGAAATTACTTCAAGTCTTAGCCTTAAAAAAAACAAAGTTATGAAAAATTTGATCATAAAGTTCCACTGATATTTTTAATAAGTAAAAACGTCGTTAAGTTCGGACGGACAAATGTTTTAACTTCTCATATGGTGCCTATATAAAAGTCATGAACCCGTATTTAAAAGTTTGGGGAAAGAAGTTTTTTTATTCAACAGGAATACAGAATGCCATACTACAACCACTTCAGAGTCAAAAGATGGTAGATCTATCTTTTGAACTTAAAAAAAAATTGCGGCAAAAATATTTTCAGATTACCGCCACTTCGGTGGAAATAGGACCCCAAAACCTTAAAAATAAGCCACTTTATGTTCAAATGTATTTTTACCCTAAAAGAACCGGGAGAATGCGGCTATAACCTTAAAAATACCATAAATAGAACAAAACATTCATATAGGAGATATGTGCAAGCCGCCATTACCGTTTAATGGGAAGATTTTACACCCCACGGGAATCAAAATATTAAATTACAGTCAAATCAGTTGAAAAACGCAGACAAAGTCCTGGAATTTCGGAATAATGGTGCTTCCCAAAAAAATTGACAATTTTTGGTAGGGAGATTTGCTTACTTAGCTGGCTTGTTACAGAACGGTTGTTCCATAAGCCGAACTTAAAAAAATCGGCGTAGGCGATTTACATGTGTTGTTTGGTGTACAGAGTGCCATTTCTGTTCACCCTCGCGTCTCGTATGACCTTTTCCAGCAGGATGTTAAACAGGTCACACGACAAACTGTCACCTTGTCGGAATCCTCGTTCGGTATTAAAGGGCTCCGAAAGGTTCTTTCCGATTTTAACTGCTATCTTTGTGCCAATTAAAGTTATCCTGCATAGCCGTATTAATTTTAGATTAAACATGTATACAAAAGCTTCCACGTAGCAACTATTGGGTATCTTTTTATGGTGTCGACCCTAAACAATGTGTGAAGGACATAACGAAATGGATAAATCGGCATAGAAAAACATGTCGAAATCTTGAAAACATAATCATTATGGGGTTTCAGATGATTATTTTTTGTATTTTCTTGAAAATATTATTTTTAACCCAAGTGGTTATAATATTCAAAACCCATTGAAGTAAACGGTAAACAAAAAATTTAATGCAATAACCCATTCCAATCGCAATTCAATTTACAGAGACAACGCATAAAACAATAGCGGACAGACACAGTTACTGTGTTACTGTTACCAAGTCTCTGACGGTATGATATGACACATGAATTGCTTTGAATTTAGCTGTCAGAGAACACAATGTAAAGTCATAAATTGTTAAAATGTGTCAAAGTACGCACAATGGAATATTTCCTTAAAAACGCAATCGGACGTAGAAATAGACAGAAAAACAATTCATTTGAAACAGAAATGCACACTAAGACAAACTGATTAAAATGAAATGGTTAGCAACCACAAGCAAGCAGTATAATCGGGTGGGGGCCGGGTGTAAAGCACTTAACAATATGTGCAGTAGCATCTGTAACAAAACGTTAAAAATGTCATCGGAATACAACGACACACAACGCACCGCACTCTCTGCATTCAGCAATATGCAAACTGACCATAAATGCTCGGCTATTGACAACAAATAGCGAAAAAATGCTAGAGGTGAGACGAGTGTTATGCTCCCCACTCACACACAAAAGACAATAGTCATCGATGAAGGAAAAATCGAAGGAATACTGTCGACATGTGCGTTTAATTTGCATGACATGTGTTGTTACATGCAGAAATCTAGCCACTAAAGCTGGGATGTGGGAGCTTACATAGATATACTCGTACATACATAATAACATCTACCACTATGATGGGTGTAGTAGAGCTGAGTTTCTATTAGCTTCTCATACAAATTATGGTTTAAGCCTTAAGGAATGCCACATTGGTGTACAGATAGTTTGGTGGTGTGAGGTATTCTTCAGAATGATAAGGCATTCTACGAGGTTCTATTGAGAATAATAAGGCATTATGTTGAATTTACTTTTCAATAATTTCAAATGTGTAAAAGGGATAAATAGGGCAGTTTAATTACTTGTGATCTAGGACACCAATTTTACCTCAACTGATAATATTTTGAAAGAAGTTTTCCTACCTACTGGGATCAATAAGCCAAAATAGAGCTACCCCATTGAAAAATACGAAATACTGAAAACACCAAATTACAGTTTAGTTGAAAAGTATCCATGGTAAGATTTTAAATTTATTTTATTATAGACTTCCCGGCAAGGGCGATGGTAATTTAAATGATTTTTAAACTTCTTTTTTAATTTTTAAGTCAGTTGTATCAAGTCCCAGCAGTTATTTCCTGTTTTCACCTCTCGTAATAATAACCGAAAAGGGATATATTGTGAAGAAAATGACAAATTTTCTATCGAAATTAACCTTAAGAGAAATTATGTTGAATGAAAAATAACAAAAACAAAGAACTCCTTTAAAAGCAGGGCCTTTATCTGGAGATTATGCATTAGGTTGGTGAAAAATATATCAATTATTTTTATATGAACTTTATTTAACATGCTTCGGAATGTCCGATTTGGGCACCGCATCTGCACCGTTTTATTGTATGATTTGTAGATATTTTAAAGGCAACATCATAATACCTCTCTCAAAAAAGTCCTGCTCTCTATTTATAAAAAGCTCTAGTAGTCGATTTTCACAATCCTCCCTAGATACCAATTTTTTATCATTAAAGAAATTTTGCAATACAAGATAAGAATGATAATCGCTTGGTGCCAAGTCCGGACTGTATGGCGGATGCATTTAAACTTCCCAACCAAGCTCCCGAAGTTTCTGGCGAGTCACTGTAGATGTGTGTGGCCTAGCGTTGTCCTGTGGGAACACGACACTTCTCCCGTTGGCCAATTCTGACCGTTTTCTCACAGGGTTATCGTATATGATCCATTTCCCATCTCAAGTCACCATCCGTTTAAGAGGGCTATGAAATGCAATGTCCCGAATGTCTGTCGAGACCTTTGTATGGGATCCAGGTAAAACATGGACATATATTGAAACTTTTCTGGGAAGGTGTTGCGGGAGAAAATTTTACTAAAATCTTCAAAATACCGAAAATTCAAGACTCCAGCTCTATATGTTCAACAATTATGACCAAAAATTTTAAATTTGTCTGTTTTTTGGTCGCTCTAGAGGCGACAATTATGACCCAAACACTAGAATATTTTACACAGAGAAAGGGTTTTTATCACAATAAGCCTGACTATTTATTAAACATTTATTAAAGACAGTGTCGAAGGGCTTGGGAAAGCTTGAACTAAGTCCGCTATTATCAGAAATTACAAATTTTCGGTTCATCGTTTGTTCATTATACCCTACACAACTATGTTGTAAGGGTATTATAGCTTTGTGCAGCCCCAAAAGTTTGTAACGCCGCGAAAAATTGGTCCTAGACCCACCTTTAAGTATACCGATCGTCATATCTCGACTAGCTGAGTCGATCTAGTCCGTCCGTCTGTCCATTATAATTTGTAAACACGATACAGGCCACAGTTATTGACCAAACTTCGCGAAATTTTGGACGTAGGATGGGTTCTGGCCAATGAAGACCCCTATTGTTTTTGGTAAAGATCGGGTTATATTTAGGGGATGAAATGGACCAAATACTAAATTTTTGCCCGTTTTTCTGGTCGCTCCAGAGGTCGCAATTATGGCCCGAACATCGCGAAATTTTGCATGGAGAAAGGGATCGGGCTAAAGAATAAGCATGCATCTTTCTGATAAAGATTGGTCAATATTTAGTGGGTCAAATGGACCCTGACTTTTGTGTGAAAAGTTACAAAATTTGTATTTTATGGCGTATATATTTGCCCCTGAAGAACATAGACCCGAGAAGTTGAAGGTATACCAAAGAGGAGTGGTTGACCTTTAAATTGATACCAATTATATTGTCGTATGTACTCGGATGTGGGAGTTACACTCAAATATTTACAGGTTCTAACGTATTCAGATATTATTTAGTAAACGATTACCAAATTAGAGAGCGGAAATATAGCCCTGATCGCTTTGACATTTTCCATGAAGTTACAGTTGTAGTCAAGGACAATGCTTATAATTTTCGGTGATGATCAGATTTTTTTCGAGTCGATATATAGGCCACAATTATGAGACGAACATTACAATGGAATATGGACATGTACCGAATATTAGAAATATTCGAAAAATATGTCAGTGTAAGGAAGATCTGTTGATCTCTTATCGGGCAAGACGGTGCAAATATTACGAAAAATTACCCAGGCTCAGAATAAAATTCCGCAGAATGTTAGAGTCCCGTGGTAGTTGTGTAGGCTATCGTATGGTCGGCCCCGTCCGACTATACTGCTCCGCTCACTTGTTTTATTTTAAAATATTATTGAAAAATACTTATCTCAATGAACACCATAAAGAACATGACTCAACATACCAGTCGACGTATGGCACAAAGTTCATCTTATTTATTCTTACCTCCACCCTCGTAAGCTCATCAGACTGGTTATTTGCAACAAGTTGTTTGGTTAAGTTTTACAATTCAACGATTTGTAGACGGGCCTGGTTGAGCCATGTTGCTTCTACTTTTGGTTAGTGTTTCATCTTCCTTTTTTGTTTGTTTTACAAATGACACCTTCACACCGACAGTACCAAGTGGTGTGCGAATGAATCTCCATGTTGTCTCTACTCAATTTTGACCGAAACCACCATAAAAGGTCCGAAAGATTTGGCAAAGGCAAAAAAAACATACAACTGAAAATGCGTCTACCGAGACTTTGTATCGGTGAAAATCTCAGGTGTTACAATGCCACCATAACCACCGTCACTGTCGGGTATAGCAACATATATTTCAGCTGCTACACCATTGACGTTGAAGCCAGCACTATGTAATGTGGCTATAAAGCTGTGTTTGCCACACTTAGTGAAAAACATCTCCTCACAGTTGGTTGACTGGATGTTTTTCATAAAATTGCGGCTGCTGGTTTCTTTAAAATTTAGCCTTCTTTTTAGTTTCTTCCTGCTTGCTTTTAGTTTTTATATCGTTAGATTTCTGAATCCCGCTGTACCCTCTAAATTTTGTCTACACTTGTGTTAGATATTTTAAAGCTGGCTGGATGGATACTCTCCACGTTATGGCGAGCATCTTTTGTGGGGCTAGATTTTACTCCTGCTGCTATGTTCGCTACTCTTACCCTTTGACTACAAGAGTGGCTGGTGGTGCATTGTGGCCATGTACTGAACTTCTTTTTCATATAAGTTGTTAAAAATATAATCGACCATGCTGCAACCTTTAAGCGAAAATTAACCTGTTGCCTATTATTGCCATTGCCACTGTTATTGTGATTCAGTGTAAGCGTGAATTTTAACACGTTTTCATGCCAAGCATGGCCTCTATACCAACAGCTACAATAACTATTTTCTGTTCACTTCTGGATTTCCGGACTTAAATGTGTATGTGTGTTTTTTATTTTTATCATGTTGCAGTTATGCCTAGGTAGATACGGGCCATGGAAACAATTCCATATGTTGTAGTTAACGTTTTTGCTGAAAATATGATACCGATACAAGCAGTAACTTAGTGACATCTATAATTTTTTTCCACGATATAAGTTGATATTGTGTGAAATTAAATAAAGAACATTAAAAAGTAGGTGACTACTGTAGGAAAATGAAATAAAGTGTAAAGCAAATCAAATACGGTGACAACTATAATAAGACTTACTAATTTAATGTTAATAGGTCATTTTAAAATAGCCGTATGAACAAATAATCAGATTTGAATAATTTGTCCACAGATGACAATACATTTTCTACCAATAAAAATTCTGATTTATTTAACCAGCTGTGTTCAATATATTTCCTGATTTTGAAAAACAAAAAATATTCGCTAGAGATGTTTAATTGCGATTAGGGCCTAGTGCAAATCCGAATTATATGTGCGTTCTGTATTAAAATCTGAAACAAACGTCAGAAACAGTGATGTAAATGACACACATATCCGACGAATAATACAGACGTCAGAAGCATTGGGAATCTATCCGAAACCTTTAGATTTTTAAGAGAAGAGTCATTTCCATTAGTGAATATACAGATGTAGTAATCATTTACATATTTTAATATTTTTATAAAAAAATTGATTATTTATTGCAAAAATATGAACTAAAAAAACTCAAATGAATGCAACGTTGAACTGATATAGGGTTAGGACTACGGGAGCCCTTAAAGCCTAGCAGCATTCGGTTGCGGAGTTCGTGTCCTGTAGACCAGGACACGCTTTGTTTAACATTTTAAATTAATGTTATAGACTATAAATTTCAAGGAGAAAAGGAGCATTAAAACCCACGCCCTATTTTGTCGAAATAGCATTTAATTAGGACCCCTACAAAATAATTCAAACCAATATTTTGACCCTATACCATGTTGTAAAAAACGGCTTGGTTTGTTTTGAAATGTTATCTATAAATTTGCACATTAGGTCGTATCGTTATTAATATGAACAAGTGAAAAAACTTTAAGTTCGGACGGGCTCTTCACCACAGATATACTGATAGGTACTAGAAATGAAAATATAGGGAACATACCAAAAAATGGACCTATACCGACATTTCTACAAACCGATTATGTAAACCATACATTTTTAATAGAAAAGTATACCCTCAGCCTTATGGGTAATTAGGGTGTAAACACTTTGACACGGTGAAACAGTGCCTCATCGAAATATTGGTTCTAGACCCCATGTTTCTTGGGACCAAATCCGTTTCAGAAAATTTTGATTTCATCCCATCTTATTATATCTTCCGAACTTAGTTCCAGTCCGAATTTGGGGAATATTGGTCCACACATTCTGGTACCTCCCACACAGGGGCTACGGCTAGGCCTAAATGCGGGCCTAGTTCATTATCGAACCTTATGTTCTAGTTTGTTTTTATCAGATTCTTAGAACCAAACCCAAACTAACTATTTTAATATAAACGAGATCAAGAACCTCAAAATACCAAAAATTGGGGGGACCCTTATATGGGAGTTATGCCTAAACGTGGACCGATATATCCCATCTTCGAACTTGCCTGCAGACAAAAGACGACTCTATGCAAGATTTTGGCGATCTATCTCAATTCGTTTAGACGCTAGAGTGATTACTACAGACGGACAGACGGACATGCCTAAATCGTCATAGAATTTTACGCTGATAAAGAATATATATACTCTATAGGGTCAAGCTCAAGAACTCCAAAATACCGAAAATTGGGCGTACCATTATATGGGGGCTATCCGAAACAATTGAACTTTATTTATAATTTTTGGTAGGGAGATTTGCTACCCAATAAGAACTTAAAGTACTAAATTCCTGCGAATTCGGTTGAAAACCGAGAGAAAAACAAGAACCTCAAAATACCGAAAATTGGGGGCCCTTATATGGGAGCTATGCCTAAACGTGGACCGATATATTCCATCTCAATTCGTTTAGACGCTAGATTCATTATAACAGACGGGCAGGCGGACAAGCTTAAATCGTCATAGAATTTTACGCTGATTTACTTTATAGGGTCGGAAATGATTATTTCGATGCGTTACAAACGGAAAAACAAGACTAATATACCCTCCATACTATGGTGGAGCGTATAAAAATTAATTTTTAATGTAAATGCTCAACCAATGATGTTATATTTCATTACATATCCATAGATCATCTAACAAAACAATCATTAATATAAAATGATTTAGGTTCTGTTACAGTTCTGTTAGATATTTTGATGGTATGTAGCCGCATAATAAGTGATTTTGGTGTTCCAGTAGTTGGTGGTGTAGTCATCAATATGCGAATTGGGTAGTTGGAATTCTTAAATTGTGTGGTATTCACTTGGCTTATGATTTTCGGAATATTGCAGATTAAGTACGATGCATATAAAGGCAGTAATAATTTTATCCGTGAGCATATTATATCGAAATATCTCCAAAAATGTGGACTCCGTATCTACCCTGTGGGTAGATTACGAATATATAACACATAGGATATTTATACCCTTCAACACACTGTGGTACAGGGTATTATGTATTTGTGCATATGTTTGTAACAGGCAAAACGAATCGAGACCCATGGTTTCTTTTGAGAATATGCATAGAATCACTTTCTGAGTCGATTTACGCATGTTCGTCTGTCAATGTATTTTTGTTAACAAAGTACAGGTCGCATTTATGATCCGATTTGGATGAAAATTGGCACAGTTCACTTATTTGGCCCAAGGTTCGTCCTTGAGCCAAACAAGTGAAGTGAAGTATCCTATTGAAATTGGAGAAAATCGGTTCAGATTTAGATATAGCTCTCATATATAGTTTCGTCCCAATATTTGTCCGATTGGAACAAAATTTTGAACAGAGTTCTGAATTAGGTCCAGATTGATGTCTACGAAGTTTTCTTAAAATCGGTTCAGATTTAGATATAGCTCACATATATAGTTTCGTCCGATTTTGGGTGAATGATACACCAAACTCCCAATATTTTCCCGATTGGGACAAATTTTGCACAGAGTACTGAATTAGGTTCAGATTGATGTCTGCGAAATTTTGTTAAAATCTATCCGTTTGACATGCAATTTCAATTGGTTCAAATATCTATCTAGATAGCACATTTAATTTCACGCGATTCCATCTCAACAGTCCTCAAAAGATTCTATGACCGTTCTATCTACAGGATATTGTAGATATTAACATGTCTTGAATGTACCCAAAGTGGTGAAGGGTATCATATAGCCGGCCCCGTCCGACTTTTGAACATTCCTTACTGGTTTTATATATGGTGGATGATAGATTCTTCCGATATGGTTTATGTTTCTCTTGTCAATGGGTTTACCACAAATGATCGCAGTGTGTGGTTTTTGGAAATTGCCTTTTAGGTGATTTTATTATATTATTATATATTATTATAAGGGGATCAGTATCACTTTCTCCTGGATTAATGGGGTACGACTAGGTGTACCGACATCCCTTCAAAAGATGTTGATACAAATTTGCACTTCTACACATTTTATTATTCTTATTCTTGTTGTACTACTTTTTCCTACGGTGTATTAGTTTTGTGACCTAGTGTTTAAACAGAGAAAGTCGTTTTTACTGAAACTCATAGAAATAACTGTATATATGAAAAATATTGAAATAAATGACGTTTGATAATTTTATACGTATATGAAGTTTTCTACATTTAAAAAATCGCCTTTAAGCTTTGAACAATATATACCAAGGCATAATATTTGCTGATTTTTTGTAGTGCATTTATATAATATTATTCCAGTACTGTACACCATACTATAGAAACGTATTTAAAAATTGATGTAACAACGACTTTCAAAATTCAATGTACCATATACGTTTTTAAACCTTATTAACCTCATTTTGGCCTTTTCAGTCCCTGTATTATGTATTTCAATTTAGGTTTGGTACAAAGGAATTTTGGATTGTTTCACTTTAAAGGTATTTGATTATATAAAATAAAAGTTCAAATCCTTCCTCAATTAAGATTTATAAAATATTATTTGTAGTATCAACTCATAGGAACTGCGATAAATATCATTATTGTTGTGTCCTACTTGCCTTCATTTTCTCTGTGTATTATATTATGTATACTGCAGGTTTTCCATATGATTATTTAATATGTAAATGTAATTACGCAAGCTTATAGGGTTCAGTGGTAGTCGTAAAATTTCGATACTTTTTTTGTAATGATATATCAATCGAAGTGCATTTGTAATCAAAATGCACATTGTGTTTCATATATCGATATATTCGACTTAACTGGGTGATTATAAAATAGAAATTTAGTTATGCTAAAAAGTACACACCATGCACTAGCGTCAAAAATATTTGAGATTCATATATTTAACAAAACTATTGTCTTCTCTAAAGTCATTTATTTCAAAATTCAATGCATTTAGATATTTTAGATATTTTAAAATATTTGAAAAATGGAAACAATATAAATATGGAACATTTGGAACTCCCCCAATAACATTAATCGTTATAAATGCCATAGTGATTTTGTTTTAATGGTCCGCCTCCATTTTCTTCATTCGCTTTAATCAATTATTGTGTTCGTTCCGCTCCAAACAAATCAAATTGCATTTGCATAAGTCAAAACTATTGAACAAACCAGTCAGTAGGTATTGTGATCAGTTGGTAGCAATCAATAGTGGCGACGGTAACAAAAGCAGCTGTTAATTTTTTTTATAGATAGATGTTAAATTGTATAAGTCTATCAAGAAAACCCAAAATCGATTGATACTGCACCGTAATGGTTCGGGCAAAGATGATTTTATCATCCCATTTGCGTATATATTGTATTATTAGGGGTAGCGTTTAGAATAATGCTCTGATTGTACCCCCCGAGAACCCAAAATGTTTGTGTCGGCAATGGTTTATGGCGCTATATATTTGTTCAACATTGTATAAGAAGGGGTTTTACTCACTTAGGGTACACATAATGTCATCTTTCAGTTAAATGTATAAAAATAGCGAAAAAATAGAAACATTTAAAAATTTCAACAGATAGACACACGACCATTGGAACCCAGTTGATCTGCGTTTATATGTGATTTAAATTCTAAATAAATTAGTAACATGTCGTTTAGTTATTATCATTATTTGCTCGAATGTTGTTATACAATATTTATCTTTTAAATAAAACAAATAACAAATAATTACCTTTCAATAAAAATATTTCAATTGTCTTAATATTAATTAATTTACCGTTAATGTTTGTGATTAGGGCGACAGTGGATTTTTGCGAAATGTTTACCCCCATTCACTTACCAAATTCAGGTGTGTCTCACCGGCAAGTGTAACTAATAAATAAACGCTAATAAAAACTCATTTTGCTCGTAGACCATTTATAACAAAAACGGTATATTATTTGTTAAGATTTAAAGTAAATACAAGTTAATCATAAATTGTGAAAATCTCAGCATAATAAAACCCATACCCGGCCAGTACATTGACCATGTCAGTTAGTCGATCTGGATTTTAGTTGAAGGAATTTAGATGAAGTGGGGGAGAAATGAATTGAACACGCCTAGATTAATCTTACACAATCTAAAATAGTTTTTTTGGTAGTATACAAATTGAACACAGTATATGTCGATAGTCAAACGGAATGTGAATGTACCCTACTTATGATGTTGATACAGATATATTTTTACAATACATAGCAGTATTTGGGGGAGAAATGATGACGTTCAGACAGATTTATTTTTACAATAGCAATATTTGCGACTATGGCTTGCTATGTAAGTTAACTTTAAAACCGATATGTTATACACTGTTAACATTATCGTGACTTCAACAGACAAACGGATAAGCCGACATTAAACGGAATGACAAATTTGATATGGTGGAGTGCGAAATAATTAAAAATAACTTCATTGAAATATCGCGCAAAAACCCCAAATCCTTCACCTGTAGTAATTATATATTTTAACAAGTGGAAAAAAGTGGTGGTAGACACAATATACCCAATACTATCTAATCTGTATGTCTGTTAACCATTTTGGGCGATCAAACAAAGGAATTATCTTAGGAATTCAATTTTTACAATATTGGAACCACTTTAAATTTAACATTATATCCAGACATATTTCAGTCACATGAGCAAATTTTCTTTTGATCCGATTGTTTTGTCAGATTTCTGTACTCTTTACCAAACTAGAGAATAAATTCAACCTGTTTTTTCATTACAAACCAGTAAGGAAAGTAGTAAAGTCAGACTGGCCCGACTATATAATACCCTTCACCACTTTGGTAATATTGTACATATGTATCCTTACACTTGCAATGTTCCTTCGAAGGAACGTACTCATGTCTTTCTGCAACCTGTAGTAAATTTAATTTCATTCGGAAATATTTAAAGTCGTCTGCGTATCATGGGACAAATTTATGTCAAATATTTATAGCAAAATTGATACACGCTATTCGGTACGCCGCACTGTGCAACATTTAATTTCAATCAGACACCCGTTTGAAATACATATACAAGCTATGGCTGCATCTGCACCAATTTCAACGCAACGCAATAACGTCATTCAAGTCAAAACTTGATACGTTGTGCAAAATTTCGTGTTAATCGGACAAACATTATGAGTTTGGTGTACCATTTATGTAAAATCGGACGAACATATATGTATATGTGGGAGCTATATCGAAATGAGATGTCGAAAATGTGATAAAATCGGATGAAAATATATATGGGAGCTATATCTAAATCTGAACCGATTTTCACGTATCTTAACACTCATTGTGCTAGACTTAATTCTGTGCGCTATGCCAAATATCGTGCAAATCGAAAGTTATATGGGACTTTGCACACTTTACATTAAATCGGATGAAAATATATATGGGAGCTATATCTAAACCTTACCCGATATTCACGATATTTTACATACATCGTTCTAGACTTAATTCAGTACGCTGTTCCAAATTTCGTGCAAATCGAAGGATATATAGAATCAATTCATAACGCTGTGCAAAATTTCATGCAAATCGAAAGATATATAGGGACTTTGGTGCGCTATTTACCTAAAATCGGACGAAAATATATATAGGGGCCCAATTTCTAAATCTGAACCGATTTTCACGAAACTTAGCACATATCATTTAAGTACGCACTTTGGTGCACCATTTACCTAAAATCGGGCGAAATCTCAACCGGATTTCACGAAACTTAGCACGCGTCATTCTAGGCTTAATTAAGTACGCTATGTCAAATTTCGAGCAAATGGAGTGATTTTCAGGGACATTGGTGCATCATTTACATAAAATCGGACGAACATATATATGGGAGCTATATCTAAATCTGGACCGATTTTCAGGAAACTTAACACACATCTTTCCAGATTAATTCAGTACGCTGTGCCAAATTTCGTGCAAATCGATATATAGGGATATATAGGGACTTTGTACCACTATTTACCTTAAATCGGACGAAAATATATATGAGAGCTATATCTAAATATGAAACGATTTCTCGCAATTTCAATAGGGTTCGTTCTTGGGGCAAATAAGTGACCTGTGCCAAATTTCAACCAATTCGAATCATAAATGCGACCTGTACTTTGTTTACAATTTAACATGGACAGACAGACGGACGGACATGCATAAATCGACTTATAAAGTGATTCTATGCATATTCTCAAAAGGAACCATGTGTCTATCTCGTTTCCTTTTGCCTGTTACAAACATATGCACAAAGACATAATACCATGTACCACAGAGGGGTGAAGGGTATAATGAGATTAGAGAAAATAATAATGAATATAAACAAAATTGTCACTATACCAACAATTGCTAATAAACACTTGGTAGGAGAAATATAACATTTCATTTATTCATTCTAAACACCAGTAAGGAAAGTAGTAAAGTCGGACGGGGCCGACTATATGATATCCATCACCACTATGGGTATATTAAACAGGACTATTAACATGAAATTGGATGAAATAATATATGTGGTAATGTGAATCTACCTGGATATATCCATAAAGTATGTAAATCGACTTCAAACAAATATAAATAGATCATACGTTGCACTTCTAGAAAACGCAACTACGTAGTTCTATGGTCAATTTTGTACGTTGTGCAAAATTTGTTGTCAATCTGACTAACATGAGGAGTTTGATGTCCAATTTATTTGAAATCGGGCGAAAATATATATGGAAGCTCCAAATATTAAGCGATTTCAAGCAAACTTTTCACAGGTTAGGTTATACTAATTTCAGAACGTTTTGTTCCTATTGGTTCCTTGTTGCGTCAATTACTCAAAATATGTGAGCTATATATGTGGGAGCTATTTAGAAATTTGGACCAAAAGGAACCATGTGTCTATCTAGGCTCAATTCAGTACGTTATGCCAAATTTTGCAAACAGGATATATAAGACATAATACCCTGTACGAAACTATATATGGGGGTGAAGGGTATCACTCTAGGCTCAATTCAGTACGTTATGGAGAAAATAATAATGAATATAAACAAAATATCACTCTCGAAACTTACCAACAATTGCTATATAAACACTTGGTAGGAGAAATATAACATTTAATTTCATTCTAGACCTAAATGATTCTAAAAATGCAAAAGATATAAATCAATATATATATACTATATTACCGAAATTTTTTCAATAGGGTTCGTCCTTGGGCCGAAAATCTGCCAATTTCATTTCAATTGTTTTTATGCTCATGCATAAATCGCAAAAACTATATTTTAAAGCGAGATCAATATGATTATACATATACCGAAAATTTTTTCGATTCAAATCTTTTCAATTGTTTTTATGCTCCACCAAAAACTATATTTTAAAGCGAGATCATTTCCAGTTGAACCGTATAACTTCTTGGTGTTGCTGAAAAATCACAATTTAATTTTTTGTTGCTAGTCGGTAAGTAGATGTATGCTGTCCATTGTTGTTGTTGTTGTTGCTGACTTTGCGTTTTATTTGAAATGTTGCCACAATAATTGTCACAAATTGAACTCATGTCATGATTTGCAAGCCGTAGTTGTCATGCAATAATCGTCTGACAGGTGCAACTATGCCAGTCTACGGGTATTTTCATAAAATACTAATGGATACAGAGGCCATACCTTTAGTGATGCAGGTGGTGGTGTTGGTGTTAGTCAGTTAGTTGCTTTGGCGATAGCTGAGATGGAGTATTGTGATTTCATATATTTTTGGCGTTTTATAATGTGCAGTTTTCCGTTGATTTTTTTTTATTTTCGTAATTTAAACGGGGCTGAGTTCTAATCATTTGTGTTTGCCAGCTCAGATCGACATTTTAATGTTGCATTTCGTGTGGACTTATCGCAATAAATTAACTTAATTAAAATAGTTTGGTTTTTGTAAAGGTAATTTATGATTTATGGTCGATTGTTTTTGAATGTGGGTTATTGTACTGTGTTTTTAAATATTATTAAACCCTGTTTGAATGGTAATGATGGAAATTGCAATAATGAAGTAGTGCATGCTTATACATAACGAATTTATATGAAATTACATAATTAAGAATGAGGCTTAGTCAGAGTAAATTCACCTAAGACCCCATAAATTTTTATATTCTTCTTTAGAATAAAATTTAAGTTCGGCCGGGTCGAACTTTGGATCCACCATAGGAATACTTACAGTTACGTGAAATGAAAATATGTGGAACATACGAAAAAGTGAACCTATAACGACAATTCTACCAATCGATTGTTACAAACCATAATGTAGACCAAATACAAATTTCAGCAATTTGATTGGGGGTTTTTCCTAAAAACTCAAAACCCTAAAATTTTTACCTATACTGTGAACGCATGGTAGGGTGAAACATTTGTATAAAATCCTCAAAATACGGCAATTTAGCTGAACATTGTGTAGGAATTAGCGAATATTTGGCGTTGTTATAATATGAAGGGTTATGCCTACTTAAGGACCGATGCAGCTCAATTTTGAAGCTAATATTAATAACCTTCACCACATTGCGGTACAGGGTGTTATGTCTTTGTGCATATGTTTGTTACAGGCAAAAGGAAACGAGATAGACACATGTTTCCTTTTGAAAGTATGTTACCCCTAAAAGGCGGCGAATATTAATAATATTTGTTACCATAAACGACTACAAAATACCAAATTACACCGAATTCGGTTGAAACCCGCGTTCAAGAAACCCAATATGGGGGCTAACCGAAAAAATGGACCCATATATATAATTTTTTGTGGAGAGATTTGGTACATATTAATAATAACCCCAAAAAAATTGAAAATTTGGGGGTACCCTTATATGGTGGCTACCAGAAAAAGTGGACCTATATTTATAACTTTTAGTGGGGAAATTTGGTACCAAATAAGAACCCAATGTGCCAATTTTCAGCGAATTCGGTTGAAAACCGCGCTCAAGACCTTCCTTCAGACAAATGAGGCTAGAGTGATTACAACAGACAGACGGACATGGTTAAGTCGTCATAGAATTTCACGCTGATCAAGAATATATATATATACTTTATAGGGTCGGAAATGATTTTTTCGATGAGTTACTAACGGAAATACAAAATTTATATACCCTCCATACAAAAAATAAAAATAAAAAAAAAATAAACGTAACCCCCATATTAGGGGAATTTGACAAGTTATTTTTCCAAATTGGCTATAATACAGAATTTTGAATTCTCATTGGGTAGCAAATCTAGGGGAGATTGAGGAAATTCGGTACTTTTTGTTTAGAGCTCTCAGTAATTATTAAACAGATATAAATATTTTATGGCTGGTTATTGTCCTCTGATATTTAATGATAGAAAACTAGCACTAAAAACATATAATTAGTTAGTATTAGTTAAATATTTTTACAGTTTTGTAAAAAAATGCTCCTACCCGTGGTATCTTCGGCATTTGGTGAGGCACATTCGGCACCTATAGGTATAGCCTGGTTATTATCACTGCTATCAGTCTGGATGGAATTCAGATCCTCTAAAGGTTCTATTTTGTTTTAATATGTGACTCAATGTTTGACTTTTATGGCTATATTTTCTAGCGGCAGACGTTGCCATTAACGAAGTTCCTCCGATGCCGAAACAGCCGCAGTGTACCAAAAATCACTATTGACGTACTTTTTAAGATATCCCCCAAAAAACGGCTCACGCAATTATTCATTTTTTACAGAATTGATTAATTTGATTTTATTGGTTGTCGCCATATATAATTGTTCTGAATGGCCCATCTCATGGGGAAGGGTATAAAAAGTTTGTCTGGGCCGAACTTGTCGACGTTTTTAATTGTTTATAAATCATATACTTCGATATATTTTAAGGTATACGTAATGGAATTAAGCTGAGCGGAACTTCAAAGAAATAAAAGCAACATACTTAAGGTTGACCGAGTCAAACTTATTTATCCTCCACCATGATCCACCATACCCTAACATGATCCATTTGGAATGTATTAATGGATCTATAATGTTAAGGACATGTTGATCATAACGGCACTCATAAATAAACCAAAATTAGTACAATTCGGTCGAAAGAGAGTTCTGCATCAAAACGTGTACCCAATGAAAAACTAATATATAAAATCGGGAAATCAGAAATATTCAAATTTTTTCATTTCCTTTATAGCAAAAAAAAAAACAATTGTTGGCATTTTTATTTTTTAGTTTTTTTAATAATGCGTCTATAAAATGGTGGCCTCGGCAAGGTCTAAGATTATTGAGCCGATCAATCCAATTTTCGATGACTTGTTCGAGCATTTCGATTATTAAGTTGCAAATATGACGTTCATATCCCGGTCCAAATCTGAAACTACATGTGTTCTTACAATAAACTCATGGAACCAGCGTAATTTTTGAAGATATATGTACTGTCGGCCTACGCACCACACACAATCTATTTAGGCAACTTTTCTTGTATACATAGAGATTATGCCAAAAATGGACCCCATCGATGAACAAAATTTGATTCGAAAACGTCGAATCCTATTATTTTTGGACGAATTGTTGTGTTAGTCCAATTTGCCTTAAATAGATTCGTATTTAAATATAGCCTCCATCTATAAATTCATGCGATTCAATTTACACGACCTTTGTACCTTCCTTACTGGTTTTGGTAACATACTTCTAACATTTAAGCGCAAATCAATAGTAAAGGTTTAGACAAATAACCTTTATTATTGATTTGCAGTTAACGTAGATGTGGATTGAAACCAGAGAAATAATTACATCGAATGAAAGAAATGTCCGTCATTATTTACTTTCCATCTCCTGGTGGATAGATCTAAAACCCGACAGGTTCGATTTTCAACTGATTTGGAAAATAATATTTTTCTCTGTGTTGCTGCTGTCCGCATGATTGCATGCGGTTAGATTATTCGATCTACGTACCACTTGTCATTTAAGTTCTCTCAGCTTCTTGATGGGTTCTTCGATTTATCTTTTAATGAAATCTTTCATTGTGTCAAATTCTTACCGAACACTAGACATTGAGGTCTTTAACTGACCCCATATTACACTAACTTTCAAAGGAAGAGAAAAATTGAAGAATATTGCAAAGGAAAGGCAACAAACTATTTGCGTGCTCAATCAATTGTTGCCGCTGTTGTTGCTCATAATCTTAAAAAAAAGTTGAATCAAAAATTTTTAGTAGCCTCCGTTCTACGTGTAGAGCACCTCGGGAGCAATGAATGAGGGAAACAATTGCCACCATGGCCGAACACATTACTTTAACGTAAACCTGAAATGTTCAGTTGAAATTTTTCACCGCCGCCAACACCAGCACCATACGTTGCATGTTGTTGTCTTCGTGCTCATAAAGCAGTCAGTGGCCGTCAGTCAGCTTTCGAGGCTGTTGAATCGAAGGAGCTGCACCACCACCAGCAGCAGTAACAATGAAAAAAGTAATCACTGTCACAATGGGTTGTGACTAAAAAAATGCACAATGAAGAATACAAGACACAAGAGGTGGAAGTTATCGGCATTAAAAAATCCATTGAAAACTCCGACTAAAACATGACAAATGCTAAATGTGGGGAGGTACCCTTATATGAGGTATATATCAAAACGTATGACTATATTGAAAGTTTTCTGTGAAGATGTTGTTGAATCAGATCCTATGGAATAATTGAATGACCATTTCAAATATAAAACTTTACATATCCATTTGCCCAACTTCAACCCATTGTGCATCCATACAAAGTGCAAAAATATCTTAGAAGGCGAACTGTGCGAATGCAGCTGAAAATAAGGAATAAAAACAACAAACAAATAAATAAAACATTGATGGGCCCATAACATAAGCACGGCATGGCAGCAATTGCTCATCTGTCAACTGCCTGCATATGCTCAAATACACCATGTAGCAGAATGAGATGGAGTACAGGGAGTTCATCTTCATATGTAGCCCCAATCAACTCGAAGGAGTAGAAGAAAATTGCCTCATTGCATGCATGCAAGAGTTCGCCACAAGCCAGTTGGCATTGAATTGAATGACGTTTTTTAATACTTTTTCGTATCACTTCCTTCCACATCAGCTGTGGTCGTGTTATAATGTTCAAGTGAATTGAATACTGACGAAGGATCGCTCCTACACGGTCTGAAGATCACCACCATTGGCGGTTGGTTGTTGTGGCAATGGAATGCATTCTGTTTTGTTTTTCATTTTCGTACATATTAAAGCTGTCAGTCAATTGTATTTGTACCAGTTTGTAGTCTAAACGAACTCCAATATGTTGATTGAATGAGAGAAAGAGACATCGTAGGCCATCATGAATATTGCCAAATGTACACTTTTACATGGTTCTGACGCATTATTATCAGGGTGGTGAAAAATTCAGAATTATTAATTGTCAATTTTTTAGTTAGATGGTATACTCCAAGGAAATAAAACATGCACTAGTTTTGGTCGAATCAGCACCTTTTTTAATTTTATTATTTGGATCGTGTTTTCAAAAAGGCCCATATGTAGACTCCACTACTGGTGGAGACTCTACAAAGTTCGGCCGAAGTTAAATAAGTTTTTTATACCCTCCACCGTAATATGGAGGTTATATTAATTTTGTTTTTCCATTTGCAACTCCTCGAAATAATCATTTCCGACCCTATAAAGTATATATATTCTTGATCAGCGTAAAATTCAATGACGATTTAGCCATGTCCGTCTGTCTGTTGTAATCACTCTAGCGTCTAAACGAATTGAGATAGATCGCCAAACTTTTGCATAGAGTCGTCTTTTGTCTGCAGGCAGGTCAAGATCGAAGATGGGCTTCATCGGTCCACGTTTAGGCATAGCTCCCATATAAGGGTACCCTCCAATTGTGTATTTTGGGGTTCTTGAGCGCGTTTTTCAACCGAATTCGTTGAAATTCGCTACATTGGGTTTTTATTGTGTCTCCACAAAAAATATAAATATAAGTCCACTTTTTCTGGTAGCCCCCATATAACGGTACCTCCCAATTTTCAGTATTTTTTTAGGGGTTTTGATCGTATTTTGCCGCCGAATTAGCTGTAATTTAGTATTTTGAGTTCTTAATAGGTACCAAATCTCTCCACAAAAAATTATGGATACTGGTAAATTTTTTCGGATAGCCCCCATATAAGGATACCGCCAATTTTCGGTACTTTAGGGTTCTTGAGCGCGTTTTTCAACCGAATTTGCTCCAATTTGGTATTTTTTAATCGTTTATGGTAACAAATCTCTCTACCAAAAATAATATTCGCCCCCTTTTTGGGGTAGTCCCAATATAACCCCCTTTTTATATCCTTCACCATACTGTGGTACAGGGTACTATGTCTTTGTGCATATGTTTGTTACAGGCAAAAATAATCGAGATAGATCCATGGTTCCTTTTGAGAATATGCATAGAATCACTTTCTGAGTCGATGTATGCATGTCCGTCCGTCTGTTCATGTTAAATTGTAAACAAAGTACAGGTCGCATTTATGATGGGATTTGGATGAAATTTGGCACAGCGTACTGAATTAGGTCTAGAATGATGTGTGTTAAGTTTCCTGAAAATCGGTCCAGATTTAGATATAGCTTCCATATATATTTTCGTCCGATTTAATGTAAATGGTGCACCAAAGTCCCTATATATCTTTCAATTTACACGAAATTTGGCACAGCGTACAGACTTAAGTCTAGAATGATGTGTGTTAAGTTTCCTGAAAATCGGTCCAGATATAGCTCCCATATATATTTTCGTCCGATTTAATGTAAATGGTGACCCAAAGTCGTTATATATCTTTCGATTTGAACGAAATTTGGTACAGGGTACTGAATTTGTTCTAGAATGATGTGTGTTAAGTTTCCTGAAAATCGGCCCAGATTTAGATATAGCTCGCATATATAAATTTTTGTCCGATTTAATGTAAATGGTGTATCAAAGTTCGTATATATATTTCTATTTGCACGAAATTTAGCATAGCGTAATGATTTAGATTTAGATATGTAGCTCCCATATATATTTTCTTCCGATTTAATGTAAATGGTGCACCAATGTCAGTATATATATATATATTTCGATTTGCACTGCATAGCATAATGAATTAGGTCTAGAATGATGTGTGTTAAGTGTAGGTTCAGATTTAGATGTAGATATATATCTTTTCTTCCGATTTTATGTAAATTGTGCCCTAAAGACCCAAAGTTTGTCCGATTGTCACACAATTTTGTACAATGAACTGTACTTAATATAAGTTAATCTCTGGCAAGTCTCACTGAAATCGGTTCACATATATATATAGCAACTCTATATCTGACCAAATGAAAAATGTAGTATAGGTTGCAGAATGGCATGTTTATGGATCCATTTTCCTGTGTATGGTCCTTCAACGTCTGTTAGGATTCATCTGTTGAATATACCCAAAGTGGTGAAGGGTATCTTATAGTCGGCCCGTCCGACTTTACTACTTTCCTTACTGGTCTTTAGTGTTATTTAGTTAAGTTTATTATTATTTTTAATATATTTACTAAAAATTTTACATCAAAATTTTCTTAAATATTTTTTTTCTGTAAGCATTTTTTTCTGTGTGTACCTACAAACATACTCGTACTATGTACACATGTACCCACTGGAAATGTTGATGGGTATTTATTTATTTTGTTTTTGTTTTGAATATTTCAATGTTGTTGTGGCTGATGTTGGCTGCTACCTGTGGATCTATAAGTCATAAATTAGCATTTGAGTAAATTGCTTAAATTCGTTATTGGGAATTAGGATCCAATGAGATGATGTTATATGGATGTAGCTCATACGATCAATGGACGACGACAACGGATGGTTTTGATGATGTCGAGAATGATGCCGATGTGTTGGTGTTACTCTTGTTGTTGTGTGTATTAGTGGTGGTGGTGGTAATGGTTATACTGCTGCTTCTTCTCTTTAATACGCTGCTGTACAATTTAATGTTGCAATCGAACTGCGTGATATGCTTCATCATTTCCATCATGGTCATCATCAGCCATATCTTTGGCAGCAGCAGCAACAACAACAATCGCCGCATGTTTAAGATTTCTTGTTTTGCCTTTCTTTCAACCACTTCCATGGTAATCTCCAGACTTCGACTTGCCAGTACCACCATCGCCATTGCCATCAACAACGCATCAGCAATCCCACATCAACATCTTGGCGGGTTTCTTATTGGTATTTGATGATACTTTTGTTGGTCTTCGTTGTTTTTTCTATGTTTTTGTTTTTGTTGTTCTTCTCTTTCTTGATTAGTTCATGTACCCAAACATACATGAATACGTTTCTCATCTGGCTGGCTGTTGTTCAATTAATCGTTATTGATTGATTTATTTTCATTGTATATGTGAGTGTGTGTGTGCGTTTGTGTTCACGTTTACGGTTGAATGTTTCTTAATGATATATAGTCAGGCCAATGGATTTTTCCTTCTAGTAAATGTATAAAAAGAAATGACGAGGCAAGCAAAAACTACATACATTTCGCTGTTGCCTGTTTCGACTCTGGGTTGAGTGTGAGAATGATATTTATTTATGGAATGTCCGATAATGGAATCCAAGCGCTGTGGCGGATATTAAATATTTATTAACACAATTATCAGCAGTATCATAATAATGGTCATAATCATCATAATACGCAGTGTTTATAAAGGGTTATACAGTTCGTTTATTGTCAAATGTATGGAGAATGCGATTTGTAGAATATGTGGTTTCAAGAAGGCGGTGCCACATGCAAGACAAGTCGAGTAAATATATCTTTATTGCAAGGGACATTTCCTGACATTTTTCATCGTGGCGATATGGGGTGTTTATTCGTAAAATATCTATAATATAATTATTTGTAAAAATGTCAATTGTCTAAATGATATACTGGACTATTTCATTATTAAAAAATCTAATAGGATCAAACTAAATCTTGGCTGATTCAATCGACCAAATTTATTAATTAATCATTTATAAATAACTTATTAATCATTTATACATTTTCAGGACTTTAGTTAAGTTACGTAGAAACCTCATAAAAACAAATTACTGTATACAGAATGTACGTATAAGTGCAACTGTACAGAATATTTAAAATTTCTTACGATAACATTGGTTATCCCCTTTGAATCTTCCCTCCGACTTCTAGAAGTTCCATATTTTGGCATAGTCTATGCAAATTAGGATTACGACTTTTTTTGCAACCTCGTATTCCTGTTTCATATTTGACATTTTTATACCCTTCACCACACTGTGGTACAGGGTATTATGTCTTTGTGCATATGTTTGTAACAGCAAAGGAAACGAGATAGACACATGGTTCCTTTTGAGAATAAGCATATAATCACTTTTTAAGTCGATTTATGCATGTCCGTCCGTCGGTCCGTCTGTCCATGTTAAATTGTACACAAAGTACAGGTCGCATTTATGATCCGAATTGGATGAAATTTGGCACAGCTCATTTGTTTGGCCCAAGGACGAACCCTATTGAAATTGGGAAAAATCGGTTCAGATTTAGATATAGCTCCCATATATATTTTCGTCCGATTTAAGGAAAATGGTGCACCAAAAAACTTAGCACACATCTTTCTAGACTGAATTTAGTATGCTATGTCAAATTTCGTGCAATTCGAAATATATATAGGTAATATTTCGAATTGCACGAAATTTGACATAGCATACTAAATTCAGTCTAGAAAGATGTGTGCTAAGTTTCGTGAAAATCGGTTCTGATTTAGATATAGCTCCCATATATAGTTTCGTCCGATTTTATGTAAATGGTGCACCAAAGTCCCTATATTTCTTTTGGTTTGCACGAAATTTGGCATAGCGTACTGTATTAAGTGCAAAATGATGTGTGTTAAGTTTCTGGAAAATCGGTTCAGATTTAGATATAGCTCCCATATATACTTTCGTCCGATTTTATAGAAATGGTGAACCAAATTCCCTACATAACTTTCGATTTGCACGAAATTTGGCATAGGGTACTGACTCGAGTGAAGAATGATGTGTGCTAAGTTTCGTGAAAATCGGTTTAGATTTAGATATATCTCCCATATATAGTTTTGTCCGATTTTATGTAATTGGTGCACCAAAGTATCTATATACCTTTCGATCTGCACGAAATTTTACATGGCGTACTAAATTGCGCCAGGGAAGATGCGTGCTAAGTTTCGTGAAGATCGGTTCAGATTTAGATATAGCTTCTATATATAATTTCGTTCGATTTTAAGTAAATTATGCACCAAACTTTTAAAATTTATTTCGATTGAGACATTTTGCAGGGGGTATTAAAATAGGTCCACATTGATGTATACGAAGTTTTGTGAAAATCGGTTTAGATTTGGATATATCTAGCGATTTTTTGGTAAATGGTGCACCAAACTCCCAAGGATTATCAGATTAATACAAAATTTGGAATAACGTGTTGAGATATGTCCATAATAATGTATACGACGTTTTGTGAAAATCTGTTCAGATTTATATAGAGCTCTCATATATAGTTTTGTTCGATTTTAGGTAAATGGTGCACCGAGGAGTCTACGTCTGTTCCATATACGCGAGATAAAATTGTGGACAGCACTCTGTGCCAAACGCTATATGCCACGGTTTCTCAATTAGGTCCAGATTTGCATATAGCTCCATAACCATTATTTTGCTCTATTTCATTCAAATGGTAACTAATAGAACCCGATTGGCATACAATTTTTCACAGATTTCAGAATGGTATGTGGATGGGTTTTTAATTGGTTGAAATATCTATGTAGATCACACATTTATTTTCACCCCATTCCATTTCAATTGCCCCCAAAAATTATATGTCTGTTCTATCTACAGGATATTGTATTTATTAGCATCTCTTGTATGTATCCAAAGTGGTGAAGGGTATCATATAGTCGGCTCCGTCCGACTTTTGAACTTTCCTTACTGGTTATTTATGAGAATTTGAAAGAATTTGTTGAAAATTTGAGAAGTATGTTTTTCGTAGAAGTTATAAACATAGATATGGTATGTATTTTTTTCACAAAAAGTTTAAACCATATAATAGGCAAAAGTTAATACACTCCTACAATGGGAAATCAGTATCTACTTGATTATTCTCTTTAAGCGTATATTTCAAGCTGTTGCCACATCCAATATATGTTTAAATTTTAAACCACCATATACACGTTTCTTTCATATGTATGTAAACTATACATCAATTGTCAACATTACCGAATTGCGAAATTCAGACCATCGCCCCAATATCACACTTTAGTAATTTTAAATCTGACACTTGGCATAAGGCATTGTATTCTCTATGAAATACTCGATGTCATTTCTTTGCTAAATAAAAAAAAAATAAAAAAACACATTGGCAGAATTTATATTAACAATTGCTTTTGAATCTGAGAACAATGCAATGAATTGATTTTGTTACGATAATATGTGGCACATGCGACTATTGTCCGCTGCATGTCCAAGAGTTGCATGAAATATGCTGCACTGACCATGTCAATGTGTCCAAGACAGTGGTTAGATTGGCGATTGAAAGAAATTAAAAAAAGAACAAGTACAAACGGCATATTATACTATCCACAAAAGAATAAATAAAACACTGTCATATTATATTATAAGCAAATAAACTATATATAACTCCGATTAAAAAAGTAAAGAAAGTTGAAAAGTCTGACGGAGCCGACTATGTATACCCTACACCACTTTGGGTATTTACAAGAATGCTACTAAGATGCTTAATGCAATAGTCGTTTTATTAAATATGTAATATGTACAGTTTAAAATTGAATAAATGCAGTTTTAAATCGAGTAAAAGCAAAATTCAATTTGAAATAAATAATAATGTGTGGATTATTTTTTATTTTATGTCTAATATAACTCCAAGATATTTAACTTTATCTTCCCAAGGTATTTGGGTATTTCCTATAAAAATATTGGATTGAGGAATGAAACATATTTTTCTTTTCTTGTAAAGCAAATATCATGTATGGAAAATGAAATTGACTCAATATTTACTTGGACAAAACTTAAGCAACTCTACTTTATAAACAGAAGAGGTCTACAATTTTTCTTGTTCTTACCGTTATAATTACCATATTTTGTTTTGTACACCTATTTTGATTCTTAAAGATCATTCTTAAAATTGTTTTATTGACATAGCATGGGTTTTTTCGATTTTGACTTACCACCAATAAAATATATAAAAATGGCGATAAACAAGTACAGCACATCTTTAAAATAGCAAAAAAAAAATATATTTTCGAGATATATTCTATGAATAAATTAGTGATTTCATAAATTATAAGTTGGTTTTATGAACCAGATCAGTAGTGAAAGTTACGCGGAGGAAGGCTGCAAAAGAAAAACATTGAGAAGGTTGATATAACCTCAGGAACAGAGCGTTAGACGAGCTGTGGTAACAGGTATATATACTTGGAAACCATCAAGAAAGCCATTAATTTCCTGAAAAGAATCGGAAAGCTAGATTGCGTTTCGCAAAAGCTCATGTCAAATGGAATCCGATTCAGTGGGTAAATATGTTCTCGGATGAATTAAAGTTTAATATATAAAGCTCAGACGCGAACAAATTTGCGATTAGAGGGCCTAAAAATGGAAGACTCATACCTCAGTATTGCAGGGGTACTGGGAAGCATGGAGGCGGGTCAATAATGGCACTGAGTTCATTTTCTTTTTATAGCGTTCGATCTATTTACTACATTTGTGAATTAATGGATGAGATTGATTATACAAATGTGTAATGGTTTGGTGTATCAGCATGACAATAACCTCCAAGCATACACCAAAACATGTCAAAAATTGGTTGCGGGACAAGCATTAGACCTTTAGTCTATGAAAACAATCTTTGGAGTATAATAGATAGCAAAATCAAAAGAGTTTCACAAACAAACAGACATAAGCTCTTCTTGGAGAGGGAATAAGGGAATATTTAAAGCTCAGACGGGAACAGATTTGCGATTAGAGGGGCTAAAAATGGAAGACTCATGCCTCAGTATTGCAAGGGTACTGGGAAGCATGGTGGCGGGTTAAAAATGGCACTGAGTTCATTTTCTTTTTATGGCGTTCGATCTATTTACTACATTTATGAATTAATGGATCAGATTGATTATACAAATGTATAATTGTTTGGTGTAACAGCTTGACAATAACCCCCAAGCATACACCAAAACATGTCAAAGATTGGTTGCGGGACAAGCATTAGACCTTTAGTCTTTGAAAAAAAATCTTTGGAGTATAATAGATAGCAAAATCAAAAGAGTTTGACAAACAAACAGACATAAGCTCTTCTCAAAGGTTCAGGATGCAACGGAATAGTATACCCAAGGATCAAATTAAGAATTTTTATGATTCAATGTCTCGTGGGTGTGCTGCCGTGATGAAAAATAATAGTTATGCTGTCAATTACTAGCAAAATTTGCTCATTTATAAGAAAAAATCGAAAAGTTGCTTTAGTTTTGAAAATTTAGATCGATTTAAAGCAAACTTGACACTCGCTATACCGCATAGCAGCACATCACGCTTTGCAAAATTCTACCTCAACCGGACACACGTTGATTAATTGGGAGCTTTATCTACATCTACATCATTTTCATCAATATCCAATAACGTTATTCCAAGCACAAATTGATCATTTGTGCAAAATTTCATCGCCATTCGGACAAACATTGGGTCTATAGTCCACTATTAAAATAAAATCGGACGAAAATATATGTGGGAGCTATATTGAAATCTGAACCAGTTTCAATAAAACTACGCCAATCTGCAGTAGACACCTTCGGCATCGAGGCACATTCGGCAATCGCGTTTTCGATATGAAGCTCTCATATACACACCACACAATAAAGTTCGTTTAGGCCGAGCTTTACTAGTTGTTTTCTGTTTACATATATACTGAACCCTTTTTATACCCTTCACCACACTATGGTACATGGTCTTTTGAGAATATGCATAGAATCACTTTCTGAGTCGATTTATGCATGTCCGTCCGTCTGTCCATGTTAAATTGTAAACAAAGTACAGGTCGCATTTATGATCCGAATTGGATGAAATTTTAGAATTTTTTTTTTGAAATTGGAAAAAATCAGTTCAGATTTAGATATAGCTCCCATATATATTTTCGTCCGATTTATGGTAAATGGTGCAACAAAGTCCCTAAATAGCTTTCGATTTGCACGAAATTTTGCACAGCGTAATGAATAAGGTATGGAATTATGTGTGTTAAGTTTCGTGAAAATCGGTTCAGATTTAGATGTAGTTCCCATATATATATATATATATCTTCATCCGATTTAAGGTAAATTTTGTACCAAAGTCCCTATATATCTTTCGATTTGCGCGGAATTTGGCGTAGCGTACTAAAATACGCCTATAATGTGGTGTGCTAAGTTTCATGAAAATATGTTCAGTTTTGTATAAAGCTCCCATATATAGTTTCGACCGATTTAATGTAAATGGTGCACAAATATATTTTTCGATTTGCACGAAATTTGGCATAGCGCCCTGAATTGAGTCGAGAATGATGTGTGCTATGTTTCGTCAAAATTGGTTCAGATATAGATATAACCCTATATATACTTCGTCCTATTTAATGTAAATTGTGCACTAAAGTCCGAATATATTTTTCGATTTGGACGAAATTTGACATAGCGTACTAGAATGATGCGTGCTAAGTTTCATGAAGATCCGTTTAGATTAAGATATAGCTCCCAATATATCATTGTCCGATTTTACATAAATGGTGCACCAAACTCCTAATGTTTGATCTTTTAACACGAAATTTTGCACAACGAATCAAATTGAGACTTGAATGACGTTACTGGTTTTTCTTGAAATTGGTTCAGATGCAGCCATATCTTCCACTTTTATTTCGAACGGGTGTCTGATTGAAATTAAATTTTTAACAGTGCGGCGTAACGAATAGCGTGTATCGATTTTGCTATAAATCATTTTCTATGAATAAGTCCCATGGTACGCTGACGACTCTAAATCTGCTAAACTAAATTAAATGTATCATAGGCATTGACATAGGGAGCATTGACATACAATTGTAAGGATACATATGCACTATATTCCCAAGTGGTGAATGGTATCATATAGTCGGCCCAGTCCGACTTTACTACTTTCCTTACTGGTTTATATTGGAAAATCAGAAATGAAGCCAAAAGCAACAGAAATTGTAATAAAAATCCGCAAGAAAATAAAAATGCTAAAAAATGCGCTGATTCACTTTTTTGGTGCTAAAGGATTTAAAAAAAATGCTAAATCTAGCAGTAAAAGTGCTAAATTGGCAACACTACAGCCATAATTCTGCAAATATCGGACGATAACATAAATCAATCGAATTTATTGAATATTTTTGGGCACACAAACGACCACTCCCACTTCTATCTGTATTCGGTCATATCATCTCAATAACAAGATAGTGACCCAATCGACTATGTAAACTTGGTATGTAGCGAGCGACAAACCAAAAGTTTGTTCGGTGTCTATGAAATCCACATCCACATGATGCAGAAAAATGGGAGAAAGAAATGTGCTAATAATAATGACAAAAACCTTGGATATCGTAAGAAAGGTATATTCTTTCCTGTATAGAATATAATGGGTACGGAACTTCTCTAATAGATACAATGCATTTAATATATAACTCTATTTCACAGAAAATATTAAAATGGTTCAAATTTTATAGCATGCACATATATGTAACTATCAGAATGTTTTTACCAGATATTTTAAAAAGTACTATGTTTTGAATTGGATACACTCATTGATGGCGATCTATTGAATTTTATGTATTTCCAGTAAAGGGCAGTATGCCCTAAAAAATTGAATGATACATCAAGTTAAACATGAACACATAATACAAGCAGAATTTAAATGGAATTCAATAAAAATTGTATATTTATTGGTAAATGATTTTTACTTTAATATTTGTATTCAATAAAATTCTGTAGTTTCAAATAAAACCGATAGCAACAGCAACAACAAAAAAATCAATAACATAGGGTAGAAGAAAAGTCGTAAAACTTAAAAATCATCAATAAAAATACCAAACAAATCACAATGGTAAAAAAATGCGACATCTTGAAATGACCATAAAATAAATGAAACTCAGAACAGAATAAATAAAAAAGAAAGAGAGCTACAAAACATTTTACATTGGTCTTAATGGCAAATCAAAGGCCACGACAGCTAAGATCCCCAATAGATTTAAACTCAATGTGATACATAAAAATTAAACATCATCAGCATTAATTTATCCATCCGCATCAACGTCATGCGTATGAATATGTCGAGAACGTTATTAAAACCAAGCTCAATATTACCAACACATAGCACGTCTCTATCGTTGTAACCAAGAGACTCGGATGAAAACAAACCTGCTTGACTGCGACTGACGTTCAATGGGTCGGGCGACAAATGTAAGCATCATTAAAAGATAGAGGAACAATCCATCTCACGGATGAGCTATAAAACGAAAATCGAACATCTTAATATGGCGGAATTAATGGGGACGACAATCATGTCGTCGTCATTTTTAATGTCGTCAAACGCACCACAGGGTATCAAAAACACAGCAGACCAATTGTGTTGCTGTAATTGTAGATAGGTATAATGGTTCCTGCTGGTGTATGGGATTTGCAGCAGTGTAGCTGCCACTATTGGTGATGACTATGTTAATAGTAGATGGCTTTATCGTCTGTATTCAGTATTGCTCATATCAAGAAGGTTTTCCTAAAATTTAACCGCTACTATTTTTTTTTTTTTTTTGCCTTTTTATACCCTTCACCACACTGTGGTACAGGGTATTATGTCTTTGGCATATGTTTTTAACAGGCAAAAGGAATCGAGATAGACCCATGGTTCCTTTTGAGAATATGCATAGAATCACTTTCTGAGTCGATTTATGCATGTCCGTCCGTTGGTCCGTCTGTCCGTCCGTCTGTTGATGTTAAATTGTAAACAAAGTACAGGTCGCATTTATAATCCGATTTGGATAAAATTTGGCACAGTTCATTTATTTGGCCCAAGGACGAACCCTATTGAAATTGGTGAAAATCGGTTCAGATTTAGATATAGCTCCCATATATATTTTCGTCCGATTTAATGTAAATGGTGTACCGAAGTCCGAAGTACCGAAGGAAGAAGAGCAAACAGTTGATTATTTGCTTCAAAAATCGGAAAAGTGTGAAAAGGTTTATAAAGGTGTTGTTTCGACAAGCGTGATTTTAAAAAATCTGCCGATTTTAGACTTTTAAAGACATGAGACATATGTCCCATAAAAACTGCTGTCATACGGTATTTTGGATTGTGACAACAAATCAATGAATGTTTCAGAACTAACTTGATGTCCTGCAAGTAGAAACAAAAAACGTAGGATATCCTTAAAATTGGATCAATATTTTGTTCATCAATTAAGTTTCCCCAAAGAAAATTTTAAGTTTATGTTCCCAATTTCCAATAAAATAAGATATATACGATTTGTTGTCTTTGACTTTTTTCCTTAATTCTTCAATTTTTTCTTCCGTTTGATTATCATCATGTTCGCTATTATCATCATCATACTTGTCAATATCGTTATTATCAATGACCACACATTTCATTGCAGCAACATGATGCCATTACTACCATTACTGTCGCTTTTGCAGCGGATATGGCTCTTGTGTTTGTTGCTTTAATTCTGCATTTGATAATTATGACAGGAAATAAATTTCAGATGATTGCTTGATTGTCGGTCGATTTATCCGTTTCTGTATCAGATGCATTTAATGTGTCATTGAATAGCTTTGAGCAAAAACATTTTACTTTTTTAACAAGCAAAACTTTATAAAAACAGGATAATGAATCAAGGCGGAGACTGAATGCAGAATGCGAAAAACAGCATTATATTTATTCTATATAGAGGGGAAATGATACACATATTTATGTAGGAGTGATATACTAGAGGATTTAGAAATTTATCCCTTAATGGTTATAAAATTATTATATAGGGCATTGTCATTGTTATTGTAAAATAGGATATAGCTTGAGTATTCGAATTTGATATTTTCTTCAATTTTTAGTGAAATATCGACATTGGTCCGTATTTATTTCAATTTGACATTGCAATGTGAAATATTTTGTCGGAAAAAATTTCTCCAAGTTTATGAGTGTTAAGTAGAGATGGGCAGTGGGTAAATACCCAAAGGGTAAATACCCGGTAAATTGGGTAAATACCCTGTAAATTGGGTAAGGTGGGTGTTTACTATATTGAATCGGTAATCCAACATCTTACACCCTATTTCCGGGTTTCTGTTATCAACTCGATTTAGAATGGATAGCTACTTTAAAGACGTGGGTAAATACTTGGGTAAATACCCGAGTATTTACCCCAAAACTGGGTATAAACTCATTAACGGTCCCTGCGTCCAAGTTTTGTTATAGCCTCCATATAACCGTATCTCCTGATTTAAGGTATTTTTTGTATATTAGATACATTTTACAGATGCAAAAATGTATGTATGTAGGACCACGTTTACTGGTAGCCACCATACAAAGGTACCCCTATTTTGAGTAACTACCCAAAAATTGGGTATAAACTCATTACCTGCCGAACCACCACATTTTACGACCAAATTAGCTGTAATTTGGCATAGAGTGTTCTCTTTGGGTACCAAATATCTACGCAAAAATGTATCGATGAAGGCCCAGGTTTTTGGGTAGCCCCTATATAACGTTCCCGATTTTGGGTATTTACCCACAATTTGGGTATAACATTTACCCACGTCTTTGAAGTATCGTAAAACCGTGCATTCTAAATCGATTTGATAACAGAAACCCGGAAATAGGGTGTAAGATGTTGGGTTACCGATACAATATATAGTAATTATAAATAATTAAAATATATATTCATAAAATCTTTCAGCTTTTATTCCCATATATATATATATATATATTTTTTCGTCCGATTATATGTAAATTCTGCACCAGTCCCCATACATCCTTGGATTTGCATGATATTTGGCGTAGCGTACAGAATTGAGTCTAGAATGATGAAAGGTGAGTTTCGGGAAAATCGGTTCACATTTAGATATAGCTTCCACATATACCATACCATATACCGCATGCACCAAACACCTTATGTTTGTCCGATTAACACGAAATTTTGCACAACTTATCAAATTAGGACTTGAATGGCGTTATAGCGTTTCGTTGAAATTGGTGCAGATGTAACCATAGCTTCCATATGTATTTTGAACGGGTGTCTGATTGAAATTAAATTTTTAACAGTGCGGCGTACCGAATAGCGTGTATCAATTTTGCTATAAATCGTTTTCCATAAATTTGTCCCATGGTACGCAGACGACTCTAAATCTGCCCGAATGAAATTAAATTTACCACAGGTTGCAGAAAGACATGAGTACGTTCCTTCGAAGGAACATTGACATTGCAAGTGTAAGGATACATATGTACAATATACCCAAAGTGTCGGCCCAGTCCGACTATACTACTTTCCTTACTGGTTTTATTTTGTTGCATGCTCAAAGTCGAAGGGTGTTTTCACGAAAGCCGTTATTTGTGGAAAAATTACATGCAATATTTTTCAATATTCACATTTTTAATACATCAAACGAATCGATGGCTGATCAAAAAATGCTTACTACAGTATATGTTTTAATTATGTGACCACCACTATACATTGTTATTACTCCTACGTTTTTTATACCCTTCACCACACTTTGGTACAGGATATTATGTTTTTACTCATAGACACACGGTTCCTTTGGAGAATATGTATAGAATCACTTTCTGAGTCGATTTGTGCATGTCCGTCAATGTTAAATTGTAAACAGATTTATATATTGCTTATGCATAACTTACTGAAGTTGGTACAGGCTATTGTTTTCTTGGAATCGGTTCAGATCTAGAGTTAACTCCCATATATATTTTCGTCCAATTTGAAGTAAATGTTGCACCAAGGATCTAAAATATGGCCGATAGCCACAAACCGTACTGAAATTAGTATAAACCAGGGACGTACGCAGGGGGCGCCCCACGACTTTACTACTTTCATTACTGGTTCGGTATTGAAAATGGGATATATCGATCCATGTTTTTGTATAGTTCCCATATTCGGTATTTTGGATTATTACAAAATTTAACTCTTTCCCATATCGAATACATCACTGATAATACTATTCTGATATCCATTGTAGAGAATGACATTCTTATTTCATTTTAACATTATATACATCCAAGAAAATACAAAAGCAAAACAATAATGTCATTTGTGACCAGAATTTAAAGGAAGGAGAAACCCCAAAAAAAACTAAATAATGACCTTTGTCTTGAGAACTATTGTGAAAAAACTATGCAACCTATGAAACCACCCTCACCATACGCAGAATAATACTAAAACCATCAACTAAAATTTGTACAACAACACTACCATCAATGTCTTCGCAAATAATTTGATATTGAAGGAAGGACCATCTCACCATTACTGACAACGTTATTTGAACAACAGAAATAAATTTTGGCATGTAACATCATGGTCGCCGCGACTGTCAGTCACCATGACTAGAAGACGATTCAAATAGAAATAAAAACACTAACGAAATATAAGTACTGTGTATATACTATGTTCATTATGGGACATTGGATAAATTATTGTATATTGTAAGATATTTTTATTTATACCTTCCTCCATGAGGAACCGAAAAAAGACAAAATATGGAATTATCTTGATAATTTTCTGGGAAAAGGGATTTTGCCCAGTTATGAATACGAAATGCCAAATTTAAATGACTTAATAAGTCGAAAATGGTAAGGTGGCGTCAAGGGTATACAACGAACACCTACGCTCCCCCATTTTCGACGTAGATCTTTCTGAACTGAAATTTCGATGTTATGGAAACGCTTTGAGAAAATTATTATTCCCTCCATTTAATGGAATTGTACAATAAAGTTATAGATTTCATGATCATGATCAAATGCACGACTCCGTATAATTTATTTATGACAAAAATATCAGCCCATTGTGGCAAGTGGAAAAAACAAAAAATTTCACCCATTGTGTCCCATTTGTAGATGTTACCAGTAGTTGGAGTTCCGATGCTTATGTATTTGTTTTGGTCAAAATAACATGGCTGCACATTCCTCGGAACGAATCACTTGATAGCGAACCACGGCAGTAAATGTCACGATGATAGACGGAGCTCCACGAATAAATAAATAAAAGACACAAGCAAACAAACCGACATCCAGGCCAGCAGAGACTGGTGTAGGATAGAAAAATGATATTGGAGCTGTACGGAAATGTTGTTGAATTTCATAAATTTCATTTTTAAAACTTGGGGCGTAGTTAAATTAAATAATTCAGCTGAGAATACAACAACGACGATGTTTGTGAAAAAGAAACACCAAAGGAATACCGAAATGACACATCAACCAAGCAAACAAAATGATAGAATTGCCCTGGGCAAAACAGACATTTAAGGTTGAGGAGGACAACTAATTTTCTTAAGGAAGGACCCGTCACATATTTTTTGCTGTTGATGTTGTTTTTGTTGTCATATTTTTTTTTTAATTTTTTTGTTTGTCTACGGCGAAAATAACATCAGGAGAAAGCTGATTTCAAATGTTTATAAATCACTCAAATGTGTAAATAATTAAACGAGACTTTCTTTGAAAATGGAAAGGTAGTTAATTAAAATTCTTGTTAACAAATATTCCATGATAAGTTTAATAGTATATATTGATTTTTTTATACAAAATAAATACATACTAGACGTCGTCACTACTTCCACCAACAATCATACATCCACACGCCTCCATCCACCACCAACACAACAAAATTATGACAGGTAATAAAAATAATTTATGCACATTAAGGGTTGCTAAATATTCCAATTGCTAGCTACTGGTCGGTCGGTCCGTGCCAGAGGGGGTAGAAAAAACAACAACAATATTTCTCAGAAAAGAAACACATTAAACATTTGGCATTTTGGCGGACTGTCAGACAAAAAAAGAGAAATTTCAGAACTGTCACCACTAAAATATATAGTGCTGACAAGCAGCTATGATAATATGGTAGGCATTTTGTGAAGAGGGGGTTAAAATGACAAACACACACATACATACATAATCACAGGAGGCAATGATATCCTATGATTCCTTCACTGTTTCAACCCATCTTGTGTAAACCCTAAACGAAGGCTTTGATGTGCCATTACCACTAGACAACGCTTATTTTCGGTTATAATTCATTTTTACTATCACAAAATCACAAATCAAAATTTTGGGCATGTGATGGTTATTACCAATGGCTGTGGCATTGGTTGCGGCTGTGGTGTTAAAGGAAGTAGACCTTTTTTGTATGGGTGCGTGTGTGTGTGTCTGTGTGAGTTCGTCATTATCTCTTTTGCTCGTCCATCTACATATATATTAAGGCCTTTCTCATGGAGGTATTATCATTCAAAAGCTTTTGGCCAGGATTTCATTCAACATAATACTGCTTACACGGAGCAAGGACATATCATTTAGAAAAATTAATGTCATTTCCACAAAAAAGGACGAACGGACGAACATTCTTAGCCACCACCTTAGACGATAAGGTTAGTGGCTTCCATTCATTCAACAATATGGCCGGCCGGATGGTCGTCCAAAATTATTACTGTTCGCCTGTGTATGGGTACATTTGGCTATGTGCTCTGCGGCGTCTCATAATTTTTATGATATCTGTGTCCAATCTGGTGATTTATTACTTTTGCAAACATCAGAAACATGCCGAAAATCGCACACACACAGTTTAGCTGCTGAACCAAAATTCATATTTTATTATTTTATTCATCAACCTTGAAGTCATTTGGGACAGAGGCTGTGAGTGAGGAAAACGCAGCATGATTTCATTTCCGCTTCGACAGCATGTTATGAATTTTCAAATCCCTTAAATTGTCCCCTTACATTGTGTAATATTTCCAGATGGCTACAGAAACAGTACAGGAGCGTGCTAATGGTAAATTTATGAATTTTCACTAAATATTTGATTTCTATTTTTTGTTTTGGAAACTGGATTTATTTATTTTTCTAATATAATTTTATCAATTTTAAAATTTGATTTTGAATTCATAGTTTCAAGGATATCTATCTATAAGAATCACAGACATGTTCTTGAAAATTACAGAAAATAATTAGGACAGAATTTATTGTATTTATGAATATTCCCAAAGCTTACGGCAATTGCTGTAAACGTTATTAAAATATTTGTAAATTCCAAATGTTTGCAGGGTACTATTGGTCTGCTCCCGCATTACAAGAATCTACTAAATTGTACAATTTTTTCGACATCATAAAAGAAAAATTTTGGTCATACTATTTTTTTACATTCTGTAAAGGTTCTGAAACAGGCATTCAAATTAGAATGAATGAATATTTGTGAGTATTGAGAAATTCCTCAACAAGGCAGTTAAAATATAGTTCAAAACTTCAATTTTGAATTATATTGTATTATTCGCAATATTTCAAATATTTAGCATTATTTTGGTGATTTTGACATAATCGTTCGTATAAAGACAGCATATTTCGTTATTGTAAACCCCAATTTGTTTTATTTTCGAGTAAACCTTCGTACGAAAAATTTCGATAAAAAGGACTTAGGAATACGAAAATCAGTCGTCTATATGAAACAGGCTATTAATCAGAAACGTCGCCTGAGATGTCATCGTTTTCGCAGTTTTTCATTACATTCCATAATTTCTAAAATATGCAAGGAATGACAAGGACTCCAGCCACCATTCTAACAGGATTGGCTATAAGATAAAATTTCTACAAGCCAATGGGTCAGAATATGTAAATGTTTACTACATTTTTCTGGTAATAAAAAATTAAATTCAAAATACTGATTTGCAAAAGTACCAAATATACACAAGATTTAAAAAAGTGTATTTTTATAAAAAAATTGTATATCTTAACATAAATTGGAATTAAAGAAATAATATTTTTGAAATTTCCAAATTTACGGTTTTCCGGAAATTATAATTTTGTATTTATTTAAGGAAAAAAACCAGTAAGGAAAGTAGTAAAGTCGGACAGTTCCGACTATATGATACCCTTCACCACTTTGGATATATTGTACATATGTATCCTAACAATTGCATGTCAATGTTCCCTCTTTCTCCAACCTATTCTAACTTTAATTTCATTCGAGCAAATTTAGAGTCGTCTGCGTAACATGGGGAAAATTTATGGAAAACGATTTAAAGCAAAATTGACACACGCTATTCGGTACGCCGCTTTGTTAAAAATTTAATATGTGGGAGCTATATCTAAATCTGAACCGATTTTCACGAAAATTAACACACATCTTTCTAGACTTAATTCAGTACGCTATGTCAAATTGTGTGCAAATCGAAGGACATATATACAAGGCCCCTATATATATCCTTCGATTTGCACACAATGCATCATTTACATAAAATCGGACGAACATATATATGGGAGCTATACCGAAATCTCGACCGATTTTCTCACGATTTAGTACGCTAAGCCAAATTTTGTGCAAATCGAGACATCTAAAAGGGACTTTGGGGCACTATTTTCCTCGAAGTATATATAAAGACTTTGGTACACCATTTACCTTAAATCGGACGAAAATATATATGGGAGCTATATCCAAATCCAAACCGATTTTCAGGAAACTTGACACACATCATTCTAGACCTAATTCATTACGCTGTGCCAAATTCCGTATAAATCGAAAGATATATAGGGACTTTGGTACACCATTTACCTTAAATCGGACGAAAATATATATGGGAGCTATATCCAAATGTGAACCGAATTTCAGGAAACTGAACCCACATCATTTTAGACCTAATTTATTACGCTGTGCCAAATTTCGAGCAAATCGAAAGATATATAGGAACTTTGCTACACCATTTACCTTAAATCGGACGAAAATATATATGGGAGCTATATCCAAATCTGAACCGATTTTCAGGAAACTTGACACACATTATTCTAGACGCAATTTATTACGCTGTACCAAATTTCGTGCAAATCGAAAGATATATAGGGACCGTTTACATTAAATCGGACGAAAATATATATGGGAGCTATATCTAAATCTGAACAGATATTTCCCAATTTCAATAGGGTTCGTCCTTGGGCCAAATAAGTGACCTAAGCCAAATTTCATTCAATTCGGATTATAAATGCGACCTGTACTTTGTTTACAATTTAACATCGACAGACAGACGGACGGACGGACATGCATAAATCGACTCAGAAAGTGATCCTATGCATATTCTCAAAAGGAACCATATGTCTATCTCGTTTCCTTTTGGCTGTTACAAACATATGCACAAAGACATAATACCCTGTACCACAGAGTGGTGAAGGGTATGATAAGGAAGATCTTCACAGATTGGCTTTATCCTAGTTCATACGATAGCTATACACTCACCGAGAAACGTGTAAAAAATTGGAATCGATTGGGTTATTAGTTTTTGAGTTGTAGTGCCCGCCATTCGCAAAAGAGAAAAACGCGTTTAAATTTTGAGAAGCCCTTTAGCCGTCACTTGATGCTGACACAACAAATCGGCTATATCTTCAAGAGTTCTTGAGATTTTCACTTGAAATTTTGTAGGACATTCTTGAATTAGTGTAGATTCGAATTAAATCAAAAACAATTTTGACCCCGAGAATGGGGGGCGGTCCCCTTAATTGTTGTTGGGAGAAAGTCTCAACGTTATTAATATTTGACCTATTCTCAGTTGCAGAGACTATTTATATTAAATTTTTTAAAAATTGTTAAGCCGTTGCGAAAACAATAAATTCCTGATAAGCGGGGTTTTACACTTGAGATTGGGATTGGTGTTGAGAGTTTTTTCTCTATCTCATTAATACAGTTGGAAAACATTGCCACAGGTAGGAACAAAAAAGTACGAAAAGGTACCTATAAATTTACTTCAAATGATAATAAATCATAATTATCGAGAAATATTGGCCAATATTTATACCAGTTATTTGGATAAATAATATATGTTATAATTTAAACGTAAATGTATTCACGAATAATAAAAAAATCTACTTTTTTGGTACGTTTATGCCAATTCGTACCTTTTGTGAACAAAAAGTACGTTTGTTACAAAATTAAAAATAGCGCAACTCTAATTACTCTCAATTTACCAATGAGAGAGAGAGAAAAGTTTTCAACACCTATCCCAATAAGTGTAAAACCCCGCTAAATTTGCATATTTATATTGACCCCCCTAATACTAACAATGTATTCTTCTTCAGTGTCACTCAATTGCGACACTTATTTTCTGTATAATAAAAAACACGAATAAATATATATGTGCGTACACACAAATACATAAGCAGTTTTGTTTTTTTTTTATAAAATCCTATGTTTATTATTTCATTTGTAGACGGTGTTCAACTTTTCATTTAAAGTGATGCGAAGCGATAAATCAAGGATAATCTACTTTTCAGGATCATAATTTTTTGTTGTAAATTGACAGGCGCAGTGTCGCAGTAATGCTGAACTAATGTACATACTCACACACACACACACACACGAGATGTCATTTAAACCCATATACACATACTCTGGCAAGAACACAGGCTCAACACACAACTGTCATTCTGTCATTTCGGAAACGACAAGACGAAAACACCAACAACAACACAATATACAAAATGAAAAAATACGAATTACAAAAACGGCAAATATATACCATCACTCACAAACACACACCATTCTAAAGGACTCCTCAAAAAAGACACGAAGAATATTAAAGGTCTCACTGGGGAGAGTAAGAGTGCGAGCGAGTAAGAGCAAAGGAAAATAAGAAAAAAGGCTGGCAAAGTGACAGATTTATGTTTGTTATACAATACACAACGCACTTTACGCACATCAAACAAAATACACTGCCATTTACATTTGTATAACATAAATCCATACGCTCGCAAACGCACACTCGTACATATGTATGTATGTATGTATGTAAAGGGACCCTTAGATTTAGCTGACATACAGACATACCCTGTCGTAGTTTGAATGATTTACTCGCTGGTGCGTAAACTACGAAAAAAATGGCACAGCCATACGCATGAATGTTTTCCCTGCCCATATGAACGGGGTTTCTTAAATTTCAAATAGTATTTTGCTGTCCCCTTTTTTCTGATTACTAACAGCATTGTTGCTGATGACGAGGTCTTTCGCCGGATATCAATTTCACATAAAAATTGTGAAATCACCACAGAATCTATGAATGAAGTGAAAACGAAGGTTAGAGAAATAATAAAACATTGAATAAAAGTCCATCTTGGCAATTGTACAGTGGGTAAAAAAAAACTTTGAAAAGAAAAATGAAATGCACAATGAAACTGATGTGGACAATTATAACACAACCACTATGATTACGAGTATTTGGAGATGCCACCAGTCTATAGAAAGTAAATTAATGATCGATTAAGGTATGTTCGTCTGCCTGGCTGATCAAAAAATATACAATCCATACTATGCACTTCATAAGATTTTTACCAAACCATAATCAAACCTGTAGATGTAACCGGTTTTTTCACTCTTTCTAGTTTACTAAAATTTACAACAACAAGAATCTACCAAAATTTTGAGGGTGTTTTTTATACAAAATGTATATACCGTAAAACTAGTGAGCGGAGCAGTATAGTCGGACAGGACCGACCATACGATACCCTACACAACTACCACGGAACTCTAACTTTCTACGGATGTTTATTCCGAGCCTTGGCAATATTTCGTGATAGTTGAACCTTCTTGCCCGATTAGAGGTCAACAGCACCTCTTCTTTAAACTGACATATTTTCCAAATATTCCCAATATTCACCACAACCCTTCTAATTACTTGTCCAGTTTCCTTTCACCATGGGTTGTGTTGTGATGTTCGGCGTACAATTGTGGCCTATAGATCGACACGAAAACACAAATTTATTATTAAATTTTCGGTCCATTTCATCCAAAAATTTTTATCTGAGCATCACCGAAATTTATAGGCGTTGTCCTTGACCATAACTGGAACCTCATGGAAAATTTCAAAGCGATCAGCGCTATATTTCAGCCCTCTAGTGTGGTAATGGGTTACTAAATAATATCTGAATACGTAAGCATCAATTTAGAAGTCAACCACTCCCCTTGGATTTACTATTAACTTCTCGGGTCTATGTCCTTCAGGAGTAAATATATACGCTAAAGAATACAAATTTTGTAATTTTTCACACAAAAGTCAGGGTCTATTCGGCGCGCTAAATATTGACCGATCTTTTTCAAAACAGGCATGTTTATTCTTTGGCCTGATCCCCTTCTCCGTGTAAAAATTCGCGATGTTTGGGCCATAATTGAGGCCTGTGGAGCGACCAGAAAATCTGACAAAAATAAAGTTTTTGGTCCATTTCACCCCCTAAATATTAATCGATCTTTACCAAAAACAATTGGGGTCTTCTTCGTGTTTACAAATTATAATGGACAGACGGACACACATGTCTATATCGAATCAGCTAGTCGAGATATGATGATCGGTATACTGAAAGGTGCGTCTAGGACCAATATTTCGCGGCGTTACAAACTCTTGGAGCTACACAAAGCTATAATACCCTGACAACATAGTTGTGTAGGGTATAAAAATCAAAATACAACAAATATTAATCCCGTTACCATTTTTATTTCAATCATTGATAAAATACAATGTTTGCCAACTACTCGAAACCACTGTATATCAATTTAATCACTGTTTCCCCGTACACAAAACCAAAGGAAGAAATGTTGAATTTGATATGATGTGTTGTGTTGTCGTCATAGTGTTGAGTGGATGAAATCTAAGGAGTAACCCTTATTTGACACGTTAAATGTCATTTGAACATGCGAATGACCGTTTTTATGGTATTTTTCCTCCAGCTTAATGCCCAAAACTTACAAACACACACACACGCACAAATAACAAACCCAGCAGCCATCTTTACTTTCATCTTAGCTACAATCATCGTTCCGTATGAATGAATCAACAATGGTGGAGTCTTGGTGGCCACATGATGCCATTATCTTAGTTGTTCGCTCTCGTCATAGTCATCATGGGTTCTGTTCAAATGCTATTAAACACATTTCGTATCATTTGCCTCAGCTTTGACCATTCCCTGTGACAAAAAAAGTGTTCCAATTTCTTCTTTTTTATTGAAAACATTAAATCATTCTATCAATCCGTTTAATAGTCTTGAACATTGGTCGCTGCGTTAGGTAATGGGTAAAGAAAAGCTTTAAATGGAAGGGGTTTCTTTCCTACTCCTCAAATATAACCTAAGAACGGTGTGTTATGATATTTGTGCATTTCATGGATAGTAAAATATAAGGATTTCGTTCTCTCCTTATTCCTTTCTTCTTACTAAAATACATTATTTAGTACTTAAAGTGATTCATTGGAATTTATTACAAGATTTGCCATTTGCAATTTCTTTTGATGGCCATCATTTTTCTAACGGACTGATCTAATGGCTTGCCATTTAGGGGGTGAGTTTACATAGGTGAATGTTTCAATCGATGTGAATATTATATCGATATATGTACATTTTTATTCCAATTCAATTGAAATAAGAAGAACGCAAATTATTTTTTTAAAATGCAATTTTAAAGTATAAATTTGATATTTGGCTCACAATTTGCATGAAATCGGACGAAAACATACATCGCAACATTTATCGGACAATCCTTGGGAGTTTGGTTCACCATTTACATACAATAGGACGAAAATATATTACATGGGAACTATATCTAAATCTGAACCAATTTTCATCAATTTCAATAGAGTTCGAAATTAGTTGTGCCAAATTTCATCTCATTTGGATCATAAATGCGACATGTACTTTCTATACAATTTATGCATAATTTTGAATTCTTTCGTAATAACAACACGGTCCACGGTAGTGTAAAATTTATTTTGGTAATGCAAGCATTTGGCAAATATATTTATTTGAAATTTATTGGTGTTCGTAGATATACGGTTTTCTGACAATGGATCGAGTAGGAGTGGAAACTGACGATGAAAACATACAAATATCGATTTATTGACTTGGGAGCCTATCTAACATGTTTTGAGCGACATTTTTGTAGACTATTTGGAGGTTGAAAAATATCGTCTAGTGGGATTCAAGAAAAAAGGAGGATATGTTTTAAAAAATATTCCTCATTCGATTTGACTGAAGACATGTGAACCCAAAAACAACCTGCAATATCTACAAACAAAGGTGTAAAGCGTTTTCTTCATTAACTTTAGAACTGTTAAAATTTTATGACGCCAAGTCAAAAACTTGAACACCAGCTTGAACACCATAAGGATCTTGTTGGATAGTGTAATAAATCCTTGATAATTGAGAGTAATAATTGATACCACATGCATTACATTTGTGAGTCGACATGTGGTTAATATGAATACAAGAGGCCAAGTTAAACAAGTGAAAAAGCGTTAAGTTCGGCCGGGCCGAACTTTAGATACCCTCCACCATAGTTATACTGACAGATACATGCAATGAAAATATAGGGAACTTACCAAAAAGTGGCTATATACCGATAATTCTACAAACTGATTTATGTAAACCATTATGTACATCAAATACAAACTTCAGCAATTTTTAATGGGGATTTTTCCTAAAATCTGCAAGATCCAAAAAGTGGACTGATACTGATAACGCATGGTAGAGTATAAAATCCACAAACTACTGTAATTTAGATTACAAAGTTATATGGGGTATGCCTAAAGGGGTACCAATATTGATTACATAGTGTAGTAAATAGTGAATATTTGGGGATATCATTATATGAGGGATATGCCTAATCAATGACCGGTATATGCCAATTTTGAACCCAATATTTTAATTGTTTATCTCAATTCTTTCCTTCAGTAGGTATCACTATATTGAGGAGATGCCTAAATGTCTGCCGATATATAATTATTATAGTCATGTTTGAGTTTTTTTATCGCAATATCTTTAGAAGGCGAGATGCTAACAACAGTTGGCTAAATAGTCTTTGTAGGGTAAAATTTGACTATTCCCCGTAACGACTACCCAATAATAATAATTTTTGTTGAGGAGATTTGTTACCATATACGACTACAAAATACCAAATTTCAGCGAATTCGTTTGAAAAATGCGCTCAAGAACCTCAAAATATCGAAAATAGGTGGTACCCTTAAATGGGAGTTATGCCTAAAGGTGGACCATCTTCGAGCTTGAACTACCTTCAGACAAAAGACGACTCTATGCAAAATTTTGGCAATCTATCTCAATTCGTTTAGACGCCAGAATGATTACAACAGACCGACGGACATTGCTATATCGTCATAGGTGATCAATATATGATCAAGAATATATATACTTTATAGGGTGGGAAATGATTATTTCGATGAGTTACAAACGGAAAAACAAAATTAATATACCCTCCATATTCGATTTTTTGGCATAAGGAATTTGAAAGAAGTGAAAAATCCTTAAGTTCGGCCAGGCCGATCTTTGGTACCCTTCACCATGGGTACATTAACGGTGGCTAAAAACTTCGATGTAATAAAAATAGGTGGGATCTTTAAACGAACGTATGTAAACAATGTTATCCAGTGATATCAGAAGCACTACTGGATACCAGAAATACTAAATTGCTGAAATTTTTTGATGGTCAGTAATCTAAAGTTTACATCATATCGAATTGGCATTTATTGGCAATGAAGTTTCTCACAACAGAATGAACTGTATTAGACTGTTGCGTTTTATACTGTAATGGATAACGAGCGCGATTATAATATGGTGTAAATCACTATACACATGAAATAAAACTTTCAGCAAATTTAATGGAGATTTCTTCTGAAATCTCAAAACTACAAAAATTGGACTGATATCGATAACACATGTGTCTAATTCCTCAAAATACTACTATTTAGAGGGCACTATTCTATGTGTACACACCAAAAAGAGGGACCAATATTGAATACCTCTGGTATGAAACAACTCAAACCGGGAGGTGTGCCATAATGTGCACCCATATAACAGTGTTGCCAATTTAACACTTCTAGTGCTAGATTTAGTACTTTAGTACTCGTTTAGAACCAATAAATGTTATCTAGCAACTTTCACTGGCTTTTAGCATTTTTAATTTGTTCCAGGATTTATTCAAAATTGTTTGTATCACCCCAAAAATAGTCGTTCTTCGATTTCAGATTGACACGTTGAAGTTTTTGTATGCTTCACACAATGAATTTAACCAGTGAGCAAATGTCTTGGTTCATTTGATTAGAAAATATTGAGCGATCATAATCAAAATAGGCATGATTTTTTCTTTGATTAGATTCCCTTCCTCGTATTTATTGGTGTTCGTGCTATAAATGTGGCCTCTAAGCGACTAGAAAAACTGACACAAAAAAACTTTTTTGGTCATTTCATACCTTAATATTACCCGATCACCACCAAAACCTGTAGATGTCGCACTTCACCATAACTGCAACTTAAAGCAATATTCCATATCTATCAGCGCGACATGTCCGCCTACTAGTGTGGTAGTGTGGACCGGGTAGGTGTCTACGTATTCTAATACTAAGCAATATTAGAATACGTAGATCTCTACCAGTTCACGGCCTTTCCGGAATAAATGTGTACTGCATACAATGCAATTTTTGTATTTTTTCATACAAAAGTCTTAGTCTATTATGCTTATTCTTTTGCATTTCTCCATGTAACATTTTGTGACCTCTAGAGCGACCAGAACAACAAATATTGTAAATGTTTCTGACACTTGTCTAACATTTTTATCATTTTTGTAAACAAAATCTAGACTTTTTTCTCAATCAAGTTTTTGTTTAAAATACTCGAAAAGAGGATCCAAAAGAGGTCGAATAATAATAATAATTATTGGTAGGGGGATTTTTGATCAAATACCACATTACAACGAATTCGTTTGAAGAACACACTGAAAACCCAAAAATACCGGGAACTGTTATATGGAGGCTGCCCAAAAAATTCGATCAATATAGATCATTTTTGGCAGGAAAATTAGGTGCTCACTTAGAAACAAATATGTCAAAGTAGAGGCAAAAATTTCATAATTTTTTTTAGTGTGCTGATTTGGCACCCAATAAAAAAAACAAATGCTTAAATTACAGCAAATTCGTTCAAAACCTCAAAATAGTTTTTGTTTAAAATACTCGAAAAGAGGATCCAAAAGAGGTCGAATAATAATAATAATTATTGGCAGGGGGATTTTTGATCAAATACCACATTACAACGAATTCGTTTGAAGAACACACTGAAAACCCAAAAATACCGGGAACTGTTATATGGAGGCTGCCCAAAAAATTCGATCAATATAGATCATTTTTGGCAGGAAAATTAGGTGCTCACTTAGAAACAAATATGTCAAAGTAGAGGCAAAAATTTCATAATTTTTTTAGTGTGCTGATTTGGCACCCAATAAAAAAAACAAATGCTTAAATTACAGCAAATTCGTTCAAAACCTCAAAATAGTTTTTGTTTAAAATACTCGAAAAGAGGATCCAAAAGAGGTCGAATAATAATAATAATTATTGGTAGGGGGATTTTTGATCAAATACCACATTACAACGAATTCGTTTGAAGAACACACTGAAAACCCAAAAATACCGGGAACTGTTATATGGAGGCTGCCCAAAAAATTCGATCAATATAGATCATTTTTGGCAGGAAAATTAGGTGCTCACTTAGAAACAAATATGTCAAAGTAGAGGCAACAATTTCACAATTTTTTTTTAGTGTGCTGATTTGGCACCCAATAAAAAAACAAATGCTTAAATTACAGCAAATTCGGTCAAAACCTCAACATACGGGCATTTTTGGGGTACCGTTATATGGGGGCTATACCTAAACGTGGGCCGATATAGCCCATCTTCGAACTTGACCTGCCTGAAGACAAAATAAAAGTCTATGCAACATTTTGGCGATATATCTCAATCATAATCGATTTTTACTCTGATCAAAAAAAAAAAGTTATAAAATAGGAAATTATTATTTTGATGAGTTACAAACGGAGAAATAAAAAAATAAAACTCTCTGTACATTATAACTTTTTACCGGGTTAAGCTACTTTATGAGGATTTATTTGACATATATGCAAAGGAAATGACCCACTGGGTTAACGAAATCCGGTTAAATGTAAATGTACTGTAAGAACCAGTGAGCGGAGCAGTATAGTCGGACGGGGCCGACCATATGATACCCTACACGACTTCCACGAATGCCTAATTTTCTGTTCTATATTCTGAGCTTGGCAATATTTCGCGATAAATACACCTCTTGACCGACTAGATGTAAACAAATATTTTTAATATACTGTAGACGAGGGTTGTACTTGTCCAGATTCTCTTTATCGTGGGTTGTGTTGTGATGTTCGGCTTTCAATTGTGGCCTATAGATCGATTCGAAAAAAAACACAAAAAATTAAATTTTCGGTCCAGTTCATCCAATCATTATTATCTTATGATCACCGAAAATTATAAGCGTTGTCCTTCACCATACCAGGATCCTCATGGAAAATTTCAAAGCGATCAGCGCTATATTTCCGCCCTCTAGTGTGGTAATGGGTTACTAAATAATATCTCAGTACGTAAGCACCCGTAAATATTTAAGAGTAAAACACATCTGAGTACATACGACCATATAATTGGTATCAATTTAAAGGTTAACCACTCCTCTTGGATATACTATCAATTTTTCGTACCTATGTCCTTCAGGAGTAAATATATACGCCATATAATACAAATGTTGTACTTTTTCACACAATATTTTAAACGGGTCAAATGGACCCTGACCCGTTTAAAATATTGACCGATCTTTATCAAAATAAGTATGCTTATTTTTTGGCCCGATTCCCCAATCCATGTACAATTTCGCGATGTTCTGGCCATAATTGCGGCCCCTGGAGCGACCAGAAAAACTGACAAAAATTAAGTATTTGGTCCATTTCATCCCCTAAACATGAACCGTTCTTTACCTAAAGCAATAGGGGTCTTCATTGGCCAGAACCCATCCTACATGCACAATTTCGTGAAGATTGGTCCATAACTGTGGCCTGTATCGTGTTTACAAATTATAATGGACAGACGGACGGACACACATGTCTAGATCGACTCAGCTAGTCGAGATAGATATTACTTAAAGGTGGGTCTAGGACCCATATTTTGCTGCGTTACAAACTCTTGGGGCTGCACAAAGCTATAATACCCTAACAACATAGTCGTGTAGGGTATTTATACTCCCATTCTATGAAGGGGGGTATCTAAAATATATGCAAAGAAGTGAACCTGTAGCAATGAGTATTTTTAGAGATTTTGGCAAACATCTCTAGAAATGCCAGAATATCCCATTCAAAATGTTCACATTTGCTACCATAGGATATATTATCTGAATATACGTAGTACATATTATTATTAGGATGTTGTAAAGGGTTTTTCAAAATGGGCATGACAAATATGAATGTAACTTGTGGACGCACCCTAAACTCAAACCGAAATTACAGAACAAAAATTTACTCGTCCAGACTAGTACGCGGTGAATTCTGTCATCTTTAAAAATATATTTAGTATTCTCCAAATTGCATATTGTAACCGGTCAATTTTTTACACGATTCTTCCAAAAACGTAGTCTGGTGCTCAATAATTTATAGTCAACTTGCAAATTTTCATTGCCATGTTTTCTTAGCATGGACATAAATCGTTTCTCTACTGATATTTAGCGTTAGAAAAAGTTTTGAATAAATATATCTGCATATCCAAGTATTTACTGCATCTCGTAAAGGCAGGCTCGCCGGCGACAGGTTTAAATATAATATTTTACTATTTATTCAGGAAGAAATTTTTAATTTGGTCACCTTGCGTGTATCGTTTGCTTCTGTTTGAAATGAGTGAAAAGAAAATATAGTCAGTCAATCACTTTACTCCATAATATGACATCATTCTGATAACAAGATTTCATCTTAAAAGCAATTTCACTCTGTATACCCCAAGCAAAGCTATATTGGTCCCTTTTGAGATATGTGCGTGTGTGTGCATTGCTACAAATGTACATCAACAGCATGTTCGACTTTCTCACGCACATAATTCAATCAGTTTAATTGTAAAAAGCCATAAATTATTGATTTGTGTCAACTAACACCGCCATCCGTGTGTCATCTGTGGAGGAAAAAGGAATGTAACAACGATTGAAATGCCTCAAATGGTGTTGCCTGGACGAATAGATAGATGGATGAATGTGTTTTAATACGAAGACCCACATACGTACAAATTTAATTCCAACCATTACCTAGTTAGTATTGCCTTTGTTGTTGTTGTCGTTGCAGTTGTATTCGACAACAATCACTAAAACCTGAACTAAAACCATAAAAGAATTCAAAAACAACAACAATAACACTAAATTAGTTGACATATTTTTATCACAAACGAACTAAATGACAACAACAACAAAAATGCAGCATACCATACCAGCAACTATGACACAAAGACAATCTGCCAAGATTTGTGATGTAGGCCTTGCTAGACGGACAAACGGACATAATAGAAAGGACAAATGTGTGTGTTTTTTTTATTATTTCTACTAACATCACCTATCTATCTCCATATTAGAGTGTAGCTAAACCATAAATTGTTAAAACAGTCCCAAATCAAAGGAAAATTAAAAAAAGGAATAAAACAAACATAAAAGACATGTCAAAATAAATAACAAGATGATGATCTTGATGTGGAAAAAGGTGCATTTAATTCAAATCCAATTCCAATGAAAACACGAAGCAGATGTATTATGGATGGATTAAATCAAATTCGTTAATAGAAACCCATGTTGGTTGAAAATTTTGTTATTTCAACTGAAAGGTGTTCGTAATAAAAACAAGTGTATCATATATTCAATGTGACGAATTTGATATACCTAGTTCGGTCTGTCCTATAAAAATTTTGTAGACAGTTATGAACTGAACTACCATTTAAATAATAGTCTACTTTAAATATATATATATATATATATATATATATTCTTCAAAACTATATAGTCGTTTGCTACCGATTGGATATTTAAAATAACCGTATTTGGAAGGTTTATTTTTTACGGAATTTCGAGGATGTATTTTTCTAAATGGGGGATTTTTATCTAATATCTTTTTGGCAACACCCACGTACATTTCGTGTTGTCTTTGACTGCCAACCATCTTTTTTGGTCTATAATTTAAAAACTATGAATCTTACAATCGAAGCAAATTTTAAAAGCAGAATAACCGATTTCGGCTATTTTCTGCCCGAACAAAATTGGTAGGTTTTGAATACTGTGTGATTTCCATCATTTGAAAATATTAAGATTTCACAAGTCATGTATATTTGTTGTTTTTACCACTGATAGTACTCCTAAAGTTCTACAAAAAAGTATTAAGGGATAAATATAAAAAGTGTAATTTTTTTGATTTATTTAACATTTAAATTTTGATTTTGCCTCTGAAAGTCGTGTGATTGAGTATTAGGAGTATTTCTTCAAATAGACATTTATTCTACATCGAATTTCACTATTACTTGCAGAAGAGAAGATTATTGTAAACTCGATATTTATTTTGATAAAACTTCGTACTTTTTTCCAAATAAAAAATAAATAAATTGGAAATTACCCCACATATCGCTGGCTTAACTTGTAAAGGCAATAAATCCCTTGTTAACGTTTTTTCAGGAGACTTCAAACTTTTTTTTGAATAAAAGTATTTTAAACTGTAAATGCAATTTGCTTTTGTATTGTATTTGTATTTTATTTGCATAAAGTCAAAATGAAAAAAATAAGTATTTGCGGAGATACACGCCTTTTTTGGGACTTAGAGCCTTTTCTGTTCCTAAGTTTTTCTGTTTTTATGGACTTAGGCCTTTTTCTTTTCTCTCATTATATTTTTAATTACTGCAATAAATGTGCACTTTTGCTGATTTTTTACATGCTAATTTTGTTTAAAAGTGTAAAGATTATTTCGGAATCAAAATTTATTCAAATATATCAATAAAAACAAGTAAAAACATCGTTAAGTTCTCTGAGATGAACTTTTAATATTCTCCACCATGAGATGCACAGTAAAATACTTAAAATCGATCGGGACTATTCCATGGTTGTTATGTCATGATAAATTACTGCCAAAAGAAAATGAAATATCAAACTACAAGCTATTGTAAATTTGGCTAGGGCCATGTTCATACCGAAATCCGTAAATTGTCGAAAATTGGCTCTACAGTTATATAGGAGATATACAAAATCGCGGACAGATATAGATAATTGTTTGAAGGAAGATTCGACATCCAATGAGAACCCAAAATATCAAATTAGAACCAATTCGATTGATAAACGTACAAAAAAAAAACCCAAAATACAGAATAATGGGGTTAACGTATTATAAGGGCAACTCCGAAAATTGGGCCAATATTAATATTTATTGGTGGGGAGATTTTGTACCCAATGAGAGTCTCAAATATAAAAGTACAGCCAAATCGTTTGAAAAACCTGCCCATGGTGTGCTACACCATAAGCACCTAAAATAACAAATTACAATCAATTCGGTTGAAAATCGTGTCCAAAATCCTCAATATAAAAAGTGGACTTAGAGCTTTTACATGATGTTACAAATGTTAACAAATGAGATAACTGTATTTTTATTTTTTTTAGTAATGTGTTTTGCCTTATTACACATAACTGTATCAAAATCTCAATTTCTAGAAAAATGGACTTGTTGTCTTTACAAGTTAAGCCAGCGATATATTCTCTGAAAATGTATGCTGCCAAAAAATCATTTGTTTTATATCAAATTTTAAATATATTTAATACTAGCTGAACCCGTGGCGCTTCGCAGCCCCCGCTAAAATTCTCCAAATAAATATCAACATATGAACATATATCAATAATCATGTGTAAAAGAATTTGTATGAATGTGCTTATACAGTTTTTAGTTCTTAAATTTGTTGATATTTCCTGTTTTAATTTTTTCTATAACTCCTCGAAATATTTCTCGGAAAATCGGTATTTCGCTGTAATTTTATATTTTGGATTGAGTAGGAAATGCTCCTAACAATATTCGCCCAAGCTTCTCAATAGCCCCCACATCATTCGATGTTTTGGAGGGTTTGGAATCGTTTTTTAGCTCCTTTATACCCATTTTCGGTATTATAAAGACTTTAAACGAATTTTGTCATATAGTGTGATTCCTGCTATTAAAAAACGTTTTAAAAATACGTAGTAATTTTCGTACGTTGAAGTTCTTACCCCTGTTTTCCAACCTGAGTGTCTATAATTTTGAACATTATTTTTTTAGAGCTTGGACATCCTACTACCACAAAATGTTATAATAAAGTCCCCATTTAATGTCTATATCGATTTAAGGAATTTACGTATTTGAAGCTATAAAAGCTTCGATTTTAACATTTACATATCGGTAGTTAACATATAAAGGTATTTGTTATTTTATAATCACATGTTCAATTGGAAAAGATACCATCATGAGACTCTTTGTTATAATAAATCTTTTTGACGGAGGTTTTGTTATAACTTTCACATTATATATTATGCCTTGGTTATTTCTTAATATTGGTGGGTTTTTAGTTGTTCCATTTTGTTTCCATTCGAGGTTAATGCGCGAAGTGTTTTATTTATAAGTTCAAAGATATTGACCACCGATTAGACATATAACCCCCATTTAATAGTAACATATCGACCTTTTAGGTTCTACAAGGAGCAAAATGTTCCTATGGAGATTTTACTATTATTTAAAAAAAAAAAAAACATAATAATGTAGGTTATGGATCTTAGTATCAGAATTCCCTGAATGGACATGAACTCGATTCAGAATGTCTTTCGATCGGAAACGTGTACTTACAATGATCGCGTGCACATTCACTGATATACTTCTCAATTATTTTTTGTATTCTCACATAAAATACTTTCAATACAATGTCAATCCAATTAAAAAAATTTGAAATTTTTCGATAATTGACAAATGAAGGCTTAAAGGAATGATACGCTACCAATATTCGCCCAAAATATTTCAATATAAGTACTACGACGCGGTGCAAATTAATTAGCTCGAAACTAAATTCGTGAAAATGCAGAAATGCTATATAATATTTTTTGAAATTTTTCGCGGTTTTCAATTTTTTCTCACCTTTTAAACCTTCCCTGAACCCCCACGAACATTTCAAGACTTAGATAACATAAATCCGTTCAGCCGTTCTCGAGTTTTAGCAAGACTAACGAACAGCAATTCATTTGTAATATATAGATATGTATATACATATCTGTATTTGAATACATTTTACAAAATCCAAAACACGTTATTCTAGGTTCAGTTTCGTACGTTTATATGAAATCGGATGAATATATACAAACAAATTATCGTGCAAATCGAACCGAATCTATGGTGCACCATTTACATAAAATCGAACTAATGGGAGCTATATCTAAATCTGAACCGATTTTCTCCAATTTCAATGCGGTTCGTCCTTGTACCAAATAAATGGGCTGTGCCAAATTTCATCCAATTCGTATCATAAATGCGACCTGTACTTTGTTTACAGTTTAACATGGACAGACGGACTATTACAAATATATGCACAACAACAAAATACTCTTACCACAGTGTTGTGAAGGGTATAAAAATTGACAAAAAACCTTCATTAAAAAGAGGACACTAAAATTGTAAATGTTCATGTCCTTAACAAACATAGTATTTAACTTTGTTGACTAAAATAAGTAGAGGACACATAATGCATATGTTTTGTTCTCAATATTTCCTTTTGACCTAATTGTGTTGGAGCGGCTTTTTCTCATATAGAGCTTGCCTAAAATGCTATCGGTTAAAATTTATTTTTAATATACAGATTTTATTTTCAATGTTCAGTTCGGTCTTACATTTGATTTAGGAATACATTATTTTAATTTTGTGTTCGATATTATAAATAGTTATTATATATTATATTTATATATTTAAATAATTTGGACCACTGTACATCATTCACAAACATACGTATTTGGAACAAACGAATTTTATTTTTTGTTATTTCAGTAGTATTCGAATTTATCATAAACCGACAGTTTTCTATTATGGCTACCCTGCACATTACACACAATTGTGATTTGAACTGTTGATCGCCATTTTGTGATGTGTCTGATGCTGTTGATGGATTACTGATTGATTGCCTTCCATATGGAAACCACCCCTACCTAAGAATCGTAATAAGGGTGGTTTATAAACTAATTCAATATCAAGGATGTAAAATGGAGGAAATTCAAAATATGTTAATATTAATAATATAGAATTTTACGCACTTCGAAATATTACACACTAATTAATTATAACATAAAAAAATGGATTGACTCTGCAAAAATATATTTTTGTTGGTCGACATTTAAAAAATACTTTTTAATAATACTGAATTAATGCTGCGAACAGAACTGTTGTAGTTTCATCGAAAAATCATTCTTTGATATTTAAAAACGAGGTGACTTTAAGCAATTAAATATGGATTTGAATAATTCTATATTTATTTTTGATTCAAAACTAAATTTAAATAATTCATGTCAAAGGTAACAAAAAAACCCAGACGATTGGTATTCTTCTACGCATACCATGTGTTTTTGTGTGTTATCGACAAACGACCAATAAATTTTTAATTAAAAATAAATTATTGATTTTCATAATACATTCGTTGAAATCATCAACTATATTGTGATGATTTGTTCGATGGATTTTTAGTATTTTCAAAAAACTTTACCCATCATTATACTGTGAGTCGTTAAATTTTATGATCGACATAAAACATAAAAAAATCTATTCGTTGTTTTTCATTTCTTCTCATTTTTTTGTCTACAACAAATGAAATACTATAGTTTTTTTAATCAATAATAAATATGAAATTTGTAACGCTCGCATGATGAAACCCCCCTCGTCTGTAATCGACACAACCCTTCTTACCAATGCGCCAAGACTAAGAATTCAATTTCTATACATAATTTGAGCTCTCCACAGATAAAGCTGATAGAAAACAAATCCCATAAAAATGAAATAAAATCGAATCGAAGAAACATTAATATGATGTGGCACAATAGTTCACCAAAAATGGTCAGCAAATGAACAACAACAACTACAAAGCAAGAAATGTGAAATCGACACAAAAAATCTTAAAAATTATGATTAATAATTTATAATTACAACAAATTTATTTTGATGCATTGGAAACTGAAAAAAAAAACAATACACACTTGGTTATTAAATCCGGGGAATGTTGAAATTCAAATATTGTTATTTTTCGTATTGAAATCTATAAACGTCATAAATTTGATAATTGAGATTGACACTTAACGAACATGTACATGATACAAAATGAGGGGCAATACTATGAAATGAAAACAAAAATGAAATTTTTAATATTGAACACATAGAGACAAGGAATATCAATGAGGCTATTTGAATTATGCATTAAGCGCCTAAAATAATAATTTTTTTATGGGATCTTCATTACATTCGGAAGAATTTAGTTTATGTATATGTTGGTAGTTTATGATTCCCTTTGGGGTTATTATTTATTTTAAGCTGATAAATACCAATATCAGTAAGCTGCACAATTTCTTTTTTTAAAATAGTAAAATATAGTAAATAGTAAATACTCTACTCAATATTACTACAATATTTTTTTAATAATAAAAAAGGATGATTGGCGATATCATACATTTATCTTCTTTACTATTTGAGTGCTCATTTGTTTCAGACATCTTTCGTCAAATGGACCTAGAGATTTTTCAAGGGGTTAATATCGCAATATTTTTTATACAATGAACTCCAAGAGGAGTTGAGGTTTGAAATTGAAAAGAGATATTCTTGAGTTATTGTTGTTTCATTACCCCATTTCGTTCTTGTCATTACCCCGCTTCCGCCCACTTGGCAAGAACCCTAGGCCGGATATTATCAATCTTATATTTTATGCTGTATTCAATTCCCAAAAAATTATCAGGAATTATTGTAGATAAGATGTATGAAAACAAGTGAAAAAGCGTTAAGTTCGGCCGGGCCGAACTTTGGATACCCTCCACCATAGGTATACTGACAGGTACATAAAAAAATATATGGAGCATACAAAAAACTGTACCTATAACGGCATTTCTACAAACCGATTAATGTTCTAAATATTGGTCCTAGACCCCATGTTTCTTTGGACGAAATTTGTTTCAAAAAATTTTGATTTCATCCAAACTTTGCCCTTCTTATTATTTCTTCCAAAATTAGATCAAGTTCGAACATGGGGAATATCCGCCCACTCCTTCTGGTACCTCCCACACAGAGGCTAAGCCTAAATGTATGTTAATTATCGAATCTTATGTTCTCGTTTTTTTTTCGTATCTTACGCAGATGAAATGATTACAACAGAGTCTTAGAACCAACCCCAAACACGGAACAAATCATATAACTATTTTACTATAAACAAGTGAAAAGGCGTTAAGTTCGGCCGGGCCGAACTTTGGATACCCTCCACCATAGTTATACTGACAGATACATGCACTGAAAATATAGGGAACATACCAAAAAGTGGGCATATACCGATAATTCTACAAACCGATTTATGTAAACCATTATGTACACCAAATACGAACTTCAGCAATATTTAATGGGGATTTTTTCTAAAATCTGTAAGATCCAAAAAGTGGGCTGATATTGATAACGCATGGTAGAGTATAGTATAAAATCCTCAAACTACTGTAATATAGATTACAAAGGGTATGCCTAAAGGGGGACCAATATTGATTACATAGTGTAGGAAATAGTGAATATTTGGGGATATGCTTAATTAATGACCGGTATATGCCAATTTTGAACCCAATATTTTAATTGTTTATCTCAGTTCTCTCCGTCTGGAGGCATCACTATATTGAGGAGATGCCTAAATGCCGATATATTTAATTACCGTAATGTTTGAGTTTTTTTATATCTTTATATTTTTAGAAGGTGGAATGCTTACAACAGATGTCTAAATAGTCTTTGTAGGGTAAAAATTAACTATTCCCAGAAACGACTACCCATCCGCAACACATGGAACAAATCGGATAAGTATTTCAATATAAAAAGGGGGTTATATGGGGACTACCCTTAAATAGGGGGTGAATATTAATATTTTTGGTGGGGAGATTTGTTACCATATACGACTACAAAACACCAAATTTCAGCGAATTCGGTTGACAAACTCGCTCAAGAACCTCAAAATATCGAAAATTGTGGGTACCCTTATATGGGGGCTACCAGAAATAGTGGACCTATATTTATAATTGTTAGTGGGGACATTTGGTACCCAATAAGAACCCAATGTACCAAATTTCAGCGAATTCGGTTGAAAACCGCGCTTAAGAACCCTAAAATACCGAAAATTGGGGGTACCGTTATATGGGGGCTACCCGAAAAAAATTGACCTATATTTATAATTTTTAGTATAGAGGTTTGCTACCCTATAAGAACTCAAAGTACCGAATTTCAGCGAATTCGGTCGAAAAATGCGATCAAACCCCCAAAAATACCGCAAAATTGGGGGTACCCTTATATGGGGGCTATCCCAAAATATGGACCTATATTTATAATTTTTTGTGGAGACATTTAATACCCAATACGAACCCAATGTAGCAAATTTCAGCGAATTCGGTTGAAAAACGCGCTCAAGAACCCCAAAATACCGAACATTTGGGGGTAGCCTTATATGGGAGCTATGCCTAAACGTGGACCGATAAAGCCCATCTTCGAACTTGACCTGCCTGCAGACATAAGGCGACTCTATGCAAAATTTTGGCGATCTATCTCAATTCGTTTAGACGCTAGAGAGATTACAACAGACGGAAAGACAGATATGCTTAAATCGGCTTAGAATTTTACGCTGATCAAGAATATATATACTTTATAGGGTCGGAAATGATTATTTCGATGAGTTACAAACGGAAAAACAAAATTAATATACCCTCCATACTATGGTGGAGGGTATAAAAAGGATGATCGTCAGACATATTTCTTCAAATGGACCTATAGATTTTTAAGGGGCTAATATAGCAATATTTTTACATAATGGGCTCCAAGAGGAGTCGTTTGAAATTGAAAAGAGATATTCTTGAGTTCTTGTAGTTTCATGTAATATGTGTTTGGAGCCATTTCGTTTTTGTCATTTCCCTGTTCCGTCCACCTGGCAATAACCCTATGGCGGATATTTTCAAATTATATTTCCTATATGTTGTGCTGTATTCAATTCCAGTAGATTTCATATCAGTTATATAAAAAAGCCCCGTGAGCAAAATCGACAATTTTACTTAAAATTAAAAAAATTTAAAAACTCCAGGAATATCAAATAGGAATATTATCAGGAATTATTGTAGATAAGATGTATGAAAAAATAAAAAAAAATATTTTGCTCTTCCCTATCATTCTATGCTAAACCCCTTTCTCTACTTCAAAATGTTGTTTCTGTTGAATTTCTTAAAAATGCAGTTTTAGTTTAAAAACATTTAAAAGGACCTTCATTCTCGATTTTAAATTTAGAGGATTTTCAATCGGTTGGCAAAATATACATTATGTTAAAGAATTTGCATATGTTTTGAAGAATTAAAGAAAAAGAAACTATATTGAAGTTTTGTTGTTGTTGTTTTTTTTTTTTTCATAATTAAAGAAAAGTCAATCTATTCAACGGCGGGTTCCCTGGAACGTCCGAATCTCCAAATTTGAATGCAATTAGAAGGAGTATATATATGTCTTGTATGAACTAGTATTATTGATATTCGTATCTAAATTCACATGAAAGATTCTGAAAAATAAATATGTTTGCTACTAGTTTACAATGCTATTGTTTTACACATCAAACTTGAAGATGTTATCGAAATAAAAATGTTGGACCCCACAACCTCCAAATGTCAATCGAATCTACTCTAATTCTAGAATGTCATGTGAAAATCTCAAGAACTCTTGAAGATATAGCCGATTTATTGTGTCAGCATCAAGTGACGGCAAGAGTGATTCTCAAACTTTAAACGCATTTTTCTCAAAGCAGTGCTTTACGAATGTCGGGCACGATAACTCAAAAACTAATAATCCAATCGGTTCCAAATTTTGACACGTTTCTCTGGGAGTATATAGCTCTCGTATGAACGAGAGCCAGACATCTACTCTTTCTAACACCGTTGGAATTTTTGGGATTCCGATGTTCCAGTGAGGAGTTATCATGCCCGCCATCAAAAATAAGGACTTTTCTTTGATCACAAAAAAAACAACAACAAAATCGTGAATGGGGGGGGGTTCCCTTAAGTGGAAAAAAGTAAAACCATTTAACCATGTACAATTTTATTACGTCATTATGTCAAACCTATAAAGAAGCTTATATAGAAAATATCAGAAAATTCGATGTATTTCCAACGGAATGACAAATTTATTTTTATGTTTTCAAAAGAATGTCAAATCATTAATGCAATAACAGCTCCAACGGAAATCTTGGTATTTAGTGATATAAATTCAACGATCTGCTAATATTTTGTTCTGAATTTCAAAAAAAAAACTCTTGAAACAACTGTTATGAAAATCATTTTTTTTTTTTTGAAAGATTTTACAATGAAAATCATAAATTATTTATAAGTGTTGCAATACCTCCAAAGTGCACTCTGCGCAATTAAGAAGAGTGAGCAATTAAAGGCTTTTCTTTTCGAAATCCAGGAAACAAGCCTCATAAACTATATTAGTACCAATTGAAGACAATCAAAAAGTGATATGAATTCAAAGTAATTCCCAAAAACCAAACACGAAAAAAGCCATGAAGTATCTATGTCTGCTTTGAAGAGTAGTTTTCCTTTTCATCCAATTCAAAAGAAGATAAAAAATATGAAAGAACAATCATAAATTTGATACGTTTCAAAAAAATAAAACGAACACAGAAATGAGCGTTTCTGCTCAAACAAAGAGATATCATAAAATTTCTCTATACCAAAGAAGAAAAAAAATCAAACCCTAAAGCCGACAATGAAAAACTCATTTTCTATGTATATCCAAAAATATATATCCAATATGTCTTTCACATCATAAACAATATTGGGTTATTGAGCGGCAACAACCAACACCCCATGAACAAATTTGTAATGGATTGTTAATTTTAGATATTCGTCGTCGCTGCGTTTCATTTTGATGAGGTTCCTTCAAAACGTTGTAAATCATCATAATTTTCATATTTTCCATATGGCAGAAATAAATATTACGCAGTTGATGCCCATAAACTCTTAAACACAGACACACACTGAGATATCTCCCTCTGCTATTGACACTGGTTGCAATCGTTTAATGCAGTCATGTGATATTTCCTTTACCTAAGGAATACCAATGGCATATTTCGTTTCACGTTTTCACCACTGTGCAATGCCTGTATGTCCAAGTGATAGAAAACAGTATCCCACAGATATTGCATCTGCTTTAATAATTGTTAGCGTGGTTGTTGCTTTTTTGCTCATTATGTGGCTGTTTTCATTCAATTGTTTTTGGTCTTGGAGAAAATGTGCAAGAAAGAGACACCAAATATTAGAGCTACACACTACACGTCTACGTTGGATTCGAGGAATAAATAGTTTGGCATAAGTCATGCTAAATTAACAAAATTTCCATCTTTTTGACAGGATGGTAATTTATGTCCCTACCAAGCAGCCAGGCCACAACATGTCTAATGCTGTAGTATCTGCTTATCTAGCCGAGGATGCCATGCTGCGCTTGTATCTGCATTTATTGCCTTTATCGTCCGCCGCTGGCTACAGTCGAAAGTCAGTTAGTCCATCACCACCATCTAGCACCCGGTTTCACTTTCTCTAGACGTTGTCACCATTGTATCAGCGATGACAGCAACAACTATGGCGGCGCTGTTGTTGTATTATCGTTGCATAAGTTTGTTTTGCCTGTGTCTGTTAATGCATTTAACAAAGTTCACTTTCTAATCCTGCTGGATTTGTTTTATGACCCTAATGTAAGAATTGCGTGTAAATTGTCAACAAAAACCTCAAAATATCCCTGACTCCTTCACAATGTTTGAGTGACAATGAAAGGCGGGTACGTTTCATAATACAACCACTAGTACGCTACTATTCAGCGCGCACACACACAGTGAGGATTAACTAATTTCCTTTAAAGTCAGGTCATTTTTGTCTTGTGGAAAGTATTTTGTTTTGATGGATTTATGAGCCCGCTTTATGAAAAATTTACCTAATATTGTGCTACCATCATATTTTCTGACATCGTTTGTTGGACATTTGCGTTTTCGTGTCCTTTTTCTTTGTTATAAATGTGACTTTAGTCAAAGGACTAAACACAGCGGGTTGTGTGTTTGTGTATTGAGGAGTTATTAGATGAATTGTGTCATTAAGTCACATTGACTAATGACAGTAGTAGTTTTGGGCGTACCAATAAGGTTTTACTTTACATAAAGTGTTCCTTATTCAGGTGCATAAATTTAAATCAATATTTTCTATTATTTTGTTGTCTTATTCATTGTGGCAGTGATGTATGTGACTTATTTTTTGGAATATTATTATATTGCTATTTACTATTTTGTGTAGATTTTCGATTATTGTAAAACTTTATGGCGAACATTTTTCTAGAATTTTCCGACTGCTATAACACCGTTTTAAGTGAGTGTTCAATCATTTCTGGTAAAGGGGACCGAATAGACCTCTTCAGAAAGTCTTCTTGATAACGTATTAGAAAAAAATATTGTTTACTTTTATATCAGTAATATTGCCAAAGACACAAAATGTATAAAATTCAAGGATTTTGAGATATCTTAATCCGAATATTTTCAAATGTATTGGAAATGGGAAATATTGCCACTCCTTTATCTTCCGACGTAAACTTTCCAAATGCCGATACATGTATTTTCAATGTTTAGCGCCTCTATAATTTTTTGAAATATCCCGATAATAATTTGTTGTGTTGCACAGTGTCATCAAACAACAGAGGGATATACTTAGAACAACTTTCTCTCTTAAAACGAACGATCCTAAGCGATGTTACGACTTTTAATATGCCGGTTAAATATTAGCAGTCGTAACATCGATTAGGAGCTAAAAATCGACCATAAAACTGTTTTAAACCATTTACAAAAAGCAGGATTCAAGAAGAAGCTCGATGTATGTACCCTTGAGCACTTTGGCTATATTCAACAGATGAATCCTAACAGACATCGCATTTTTAAAGGACCAGTAAGAAGAAATTGGATCCATAAACATGTCATTCTGCAACCAATACTAATTTTTTCATTTGGTCAGATATAGAAGCTATATCTAAATCTGAACCAATTTTCACGAAACTTAACACATATCGTTCTAGACCTAATTCAGCACACTATACCAAATTTCGTGCAAATCGAAAGATATATAAGGACTTTGGTACGACATTTACATTAAATCGGACGAAAATATATATGGGAGCTATATTTAAATCTGAACCGATTTCTAGGAAATTTAACATACATCATTCCAAACCTAATTCATTACGCTATGCCAAATTTCGTGCCAATCGAAAGATATATAGGGACTTTGGTGCACCATTTACCTTAAATTTCAATAGGGTTCGTAATTGGGCCGAATAAGTGACCTATGCCAAATTTCATCCAATTCGGATCATAAATGCGACCTGTACTTTGTTTACAATTTAACATGGACAGACAGACGGGCGGACGGACGGACATGCATAAATCGACTCAGAGAGTGATTCTATGCATATTCTCAAAAGGAACCATGGGTCTATCTCGATTCCTTTTGCCTGTTACAAACATATGCACAAAGACATAATATCCTCTACCACAGTGTGGTGAAGGGTATAAAAAGGATGGATGAATCGAATTTCCATCTGCTAAGCCTTGGCCAAACGGAATTAGATAGATCCATTTCATAAACGGATGGTGACTGGAGATGAGAAATGGATCACTTACGATAACCCTGTATGAAAACAATCGTGGTCAAATATCTGTGAAACACTTCAAATGGTGGCTCGGTTGGGAAGTTTTAATGCATACGCCGTACAGTCTGGCCTGGCACCAAGCAATTATCATTTTTTTCTTGCATTGCAAAATTTCTTTAAGGGAAACCCCTCCCCCCCCTTTCACGATTTTATATTTTCAAGATTTTCAATGGGCTGGTAAATGAATACCAATGCATGTTAAGGTTTGTAACTTTACACATATATAGTTAAAGATTTAAAAGAAAAATAATTTACAAAATTTTGTTGTTGTTTTTGGTGATTGAAGTAAAGTCCTTATTTTTTATGGCGGGAATGATAACTCCTCACTGCAACATAGGAATCCGAAAATTCCAACGGTGTTAGAAAGGGTACATGTCTGGCTCTCGTATGAACTAGGATTATTGGCTTCGCTCAAAAATCAACAAAATAGCGGACCTTTAAAAAATATATTTTTGAAAAATCGCCTATTTTTTACCACAATAGCTATACACTCACAGAGTAACGTCCCAAAATTTGAAATCGATTGGGTTATTAGTTTTTGAGTTATCGTGCCCACCATTCGTAAAATACTGATTCGAGAAAAATACGTTTAAAGTTTAAGAATCACTCTTGCCGTCACTTGATGCTGACACAATAAATCGACTATATCTTGAAGAGTTCTTGAGATTTTCACTTGAAATTTTGTAGGGACATTCTTGAATTAGTGTAGATTCGAAAAACTAAATAAAATTTTTTGACCCCGAGAATGGGGGTTATTCTAAGGAAGAATACTACAGAATTTGAACTATTACGAAATAGCCCAGAGTTAAATCTAGATTAAAAACATATTTTACTTTTAACATATAACAAAAGAACCAACCTCAAACCGGAACACCCGTAATGTTTTTTTTTTTTTTTTTTTTTTTTTTGTTATAACTATCGGCCAAATACGACTTCATAATAGTAACCACATAATTTTAGTGGCAAAAACAGAAATATACAAAAATTTCGGTGTAAAAACTAATAAAACATTAGACTTTTTTTTGGAAAATAGAATAAAAGAAAACAGCGGATAAAATGACATGTCAATGTTATCAAACATAAATTTATAGTTTTCACAAAAAAATTCTGAATTCACAAAAGGAAAAGGAAGGGTAACATAATGTGTCAAGCAAAGACATGGAATTTGAATACACGAAACAAAGATATTATGGAAAAAGGGAGGAGTTTTCAAAATAATACCCTACTACAGCTGATGATGATGATGACGACCATGATGATATACTATTGAATATTTGTATACATTTATAAAACATGAACACACACACATATGTATGTATGTAGCTGTATGTTGTTTTTTCATTTTTGTATATAAACTAAGAACAACTGCCATACATCACACACGTAATAAAACAATGTCACGCAATTTAAAACAAAAATGTCAAAAATTGAGTGATTTACTAGCAGCAGAAAGACGGACGTACTACGGATGAATTGTGTTTTGAAGATATCTATGTATGTATGCATGTATATGGGAACGGGGAGATGTTTCAGTTTGTGTCTTTTGTTAGAGATATTAGAAGAAAGATACTAGCTAATATTGTTTATTATAGAGGCATTGACATGATGGACGCACACACACAGAAATTTCAACACCACCCAGTTTTCAATATTTCTTTGGATCTTCAAATAACTTAGTCAGTCAAGCAGTTAGTCACTAACATAAATTTCAGGGATTTGTAAGGGTATAGAATTCATCATAAAAACAAATGATGCGCATGGAATTCTGAGTTTTGTTCTCGGTATATGAATAACATATTGCAGCAATTGACAGACAGCAAGACAATGGATTGTCATTCTTTTCGCTGTTCTCTTCGAAAATGAACCATAACGATATATGTCATATTTTATTTAGTTCGGCCAGTTGGGGGTATGGTCGGTATACAAAAGAGTTCATTACAATTACGTCACACTTTTTTATTGCAAAAAAATATATTCCATAATGAAAGTGTGGATGATTTACGTCTTCTATGCTAAGGATATGATTGTTCGAATATAAAGATTTCCTTAGGAATAAATAAAGATCACTTTTTTATAAGAATAATATCCCAACAAAAAAACTAAGGGAACCGATGAGCATTAGTGGCGGATCCGAATCTATAGTTTTCCCTGCCTTACCCTTTGGTGGACATTGGCATATTTTCCGCACTAATTAATAGTTGTTTTTATAAAAACAAAAAAAATTAAAATTAGGCCTGAATATTTCACAAAAACAAAAATAAAGTTATTCTTTCGAATATATGCGTCCAAATTATTGAATTTTTTTATACACTTTAAATTAAACGGGTTATATCTGACTTTTTTATGTTAACTACTAAAGAATATTTATGCCATTCACTACACAGTGATAAGGGATATTATGTATTTGGTGCATATGTTTGTAATATCCAAAAGGAAAGGAGATCATTATCTGAGTCGATTTTTGAATGTCCGTCCATCATTTTGTCCGTCCTCATGATTTATTTTTTATGATGATTATGCATTTATGATCCGAATTACGTGAAAATTGCCAAAACTTATATATTGGTTCAGATTTAGTTGTAGTTCCCATATATATATTTTCGATTCTACAATAGTTCACTCAAATCACAATATATATTTTTTCCGATTCCATATATATTTTTTCCGATTCTACAATAGTTCACCCAAGTCACAATATTTGTCTTATTGAGAAATAACACATCGTAAATTAAATACAGATTGGCGTGTGTGAAATCGGATCTGTTTAAAATATAGCTCGGAAATATTGTCGTCCGATTTTATATAAATGGTGCACCGAAGACCAATTTTTGTTCGATTCGTATTACATTTTCCATTACGTTACGAAATATGTGTAAAAATCCATGACCTTAGTGTTCAAAGCTACGTTAGGCAAGTACGTTACGGACACCCAAATATTGTCCGATTGCGACGAAATTTTGTTAGGGAGATTCACATAATTGTATCCGATTCATATATATGCTACATGAACGACGCTGAATCTGCCCAATTAAAATGAAATTTTGCATAGATGGCTGCATGACAGGTGTTTGAATTGATTGAAGTCGGTTCACATATAGATACAGATCACATATTTAATTCAGGTGGCTTGTGACAGAACATTTGTCGAGCGTCGGTCTGTAATGTAATAAACAAAATAAAAATGATTTTTACTAACATAGCATAAATAGCTGCCTTGTGACAGAACTTTCGTTCCATAAGCCGCGTCGGTCTTTTGTGCAGTTTTTCCAATTTGAAAGACAATTTTCGGCAATGTTGTCTTCGACTTGATCTTTCCATCGTATTCTTGGCCTTCCCCTCGTTCACTGATGGTTCACGCAGACATGACATGAGAGCCAACGTAGTCGCTGCAGCTCAATACGTCTAACAATGTCGATATCCGAGAATAGCCGGTACAATTCATGCTTCATTCGACCGTCAACGCAGATCGGTTCATAGATCTTTCGGAGAATTTTCCTCTCAAACACTCCAAGAACTGCCTCATCTGCTTGCATAAGTACCCATGCTTCAGATCCATATAACAGCACGGGTAGTATCAGCGTCTTGTTGAGTTTGAGTTTTTGAGTTTAGTAGCATCGGTTGGCCATCACTATCCGAATTTCAAAACTGATGTCATTTGTTTTATCTATGGCGGTATAAAGGTATATAAAATCTTTGACTACCTCGAAGTTGTAGTTCTCAAGTTCCACAGTTGGTCCGAGTCTACTGGACGTCTTGCGCGTTGGTACCATCAGCTTGGTCTTTTCGCCGTTTTCTGCCAGACTCACTTTAGCAGACTCCTTCTCAATTTGTTCAAAGGTGGATGTTACCGCTCTCAATGTTCGACCCATTATATCGATGTCATCGGCGTAGGCGAGTAACAGAGTGTGTTTGTACAGAGTGCCATTTCTATTCACTTTTGCCTCACGTATGACCTTTTCCAGCATGATGATAAAAAGGCCACACGACAAACTATCACCTTGTCTGAATTCTCGTTCGGCATTAAAGGGCTCCGTGAGGTCCTTTCCGACATTAACTGCTTATCTTGTACCTGTTAAAGTTATCCTGTATAGCCGAATTAATTTGGTAGGAATGCCAAACGCAGACATGGCTTTATACACCTCTGAACGGATAGGGCTGTCGAATGCGGTTTTATAGCCGACGAATAGGTGGAATGTGTCGATTTGTTTTTCGTGGGGTTTTCCAGGATTTGGCGCAGAGTAAAAACCTTTCAATGGTGGGTTTGCCAGGTCTGAAGCCGCATGGGTAGGGTCCAATAATGTCATTGACCATTGGCTTCAATCGTTCACACAACACACTGGATAGCACTTTATAAGCGATGGGAAGGAGACTTATTCCTCTATAGTTGGCACATATCGTCTTGTCTCCTTTTTTGTGCACGGGACACAGGATGCAGAGGTTCCAATCATGGGGCATGCATTCTTCTAGCAAAATTGTACTAATCAGCTCGTGCATGCTCCTTACCAGCATCTGACTGCCAGTCTTGAACAGTTCGGCTTGTAACCCACCGTTCGGCTTATTCTTCAGCCAATTGATTGCTATTCTGGTTTATGCAAACGAAATAACTTCAGTTAATATTTGTATATGGGTTAAAAATTTTGTAAATATATTTCCAATTCTACAGTGTACTGGTATATCTCCATAGCTGTGCGTCGAACTATATTTTTTGAATAAGAACACAATCTGAATAAATAGCCACTAACATATTAATTTATCTTTTAACAAAAAAAATGTTTCTTTTTGTTCTGGTAACAAAACAAAAAAATCTTAACAGGTTGCCAGATATCATTGTGATCAAAAATCACTACAAAATTGTTATGAATGGAATATACATATATGAGTATGTCTTTATTTCGATTATATATCATTTCTGTTTTGTTTACAATACATAAAGACCTGAAATGGAACTTCTGACATATATACAAATTGCCAGCCATTTGTGCTAGAGACAGCAATCATGAAAAGGTGTCACACTCCTAGTGAATGTGACCAGAGGCATTCCTTGAATTCTCTTTAGCTAAGATAGGAGCAATACTTTTTAATATGAAAATTCAACAGATATGCCTTTGTTATTGTCTATAAAAGATTTTGATAAATCGGATGACAAATTCGAAACTGTCAAAAGTTATTTTTCAAAATGTAATTACATTATTAACAACTCCAATAGGAATAGGAGAAAACGAACACCAAACAATTGTATTGTTAGATGATGGTGGTTGTAACAACAACAATATACAACTTCCTCGAATGGTGCCAGCCAGTACAATAAAGAAGTCACACCATTCTTATGTGGCATCTGCTAGCTGGTGTTGATCCTCTTCAGTGCCATCGCAATAATGGCGGTGATGAGGATGATCATGATGTAGATAAAAATGAAGTAACAATTACGCAATTAATCAAATTCCAACGAGACATTCATATCGGGAAACATTTTTGTTTTTCATTATTCAAATATACTTACTGTATACACATATGTATATGTATTTGGTTCTGATATACACTCTTGAAAAAAAGAATACTAAAATTTGATGCTAGACAGAACCAGATAGGATATATAAACGATTTATGTATATTTATTGCTTCTCTTTATTTTATACCGAGCCACGCGGACACCATGAAATTTTACACGAGGAAGGGAATAAGGATGGATCATGATGGCAGGGTTAAATGTAATTCCCATATTATAAAGAAATCCATTATTTTTATATGAAATATATAGGACTTTTTTAACATGCTTCGAAATGTCCGATTTGGGCCAAATGACGGTGCACATTTAGCCCAAATTGGACATTTCGATTGTATGATTTGTTGCCATTTTAAAGGTAACTTCTCTATTTGCAAAAAAACTCTAATAGTCGATTTTCACAATCCTCACTAGATACCAATTTCTTTATCAATAAAGACATTTTCCAATGCAAGAAAAATATGACAATTGCTTGGTGCCAAGTCCGTCACTGTGCCCTGGTGGAACACCTCTTCTCTTGGCCAATTCTGGTCAATTGCTATCTTCAAACGGACCAGTTGTTGACAGTAGAGATCAGAACTCATAACAGAATATTCCCCTTCCAGTCCCACCAAAGGCATAGCAGAACCTTGTTTGTCCACCGTTTGAGGTGCTCCACAGCTCTTTGACCACGATTGTTTTCGCACAGGGTTATCGTATGTGATCCATTTCTCATCTTCAGCCACCATCCGTTTAAGAAATGGGTCTATCTCATTCCATTTGGTCAATGCTTCGCAGATGGAAATTCGATCCATCCTATTTTTTATGTTAATGGTGTGGCACCCAAACATCGAATATGCCGTTCAACTTCGATCATTTCTCCGATTTTATCGACATTTTCGACGATCGGCCTAATTGATTTTTTCCCCAACCTAATATCAACATCTAAACAGTATTTTAAAAATTTTAGATACGTTTTCCAATTGAATAAAAAACAGTTACGACGTGGTTAACTACACCACTATCGTGTAAATTCGAAATTTCTTTAAAAAGTATGGACCTTTTTATGGAAACTATGTCCTTGTAAATTGTCTGCTAATAGTTTGTTTATACTCTTAGAAAAATAAATACCGACTACAATTCTCAAAATGCATAGATGCATGTCAGCGTCTGCATTGATGTATGTCAGCCCGTCATGGCAGATTACAGGCCTATCGTTTGAAAAATCGCCAAAAAAAAAACCTTTCAAAAATACCGAATATTGAGCGGTACTGCTATACCAAAACATGAACCGATGAATCCAATTTGCAACACCAAAATAGCAATGCCAGTGCAAATTTTCAATGCTCGATACCTATCTCTGTTTATTAGTGGGATGTACAGGCTAAAGATGAGTGACCGCCATATTGTGAATTATAAATTGTCCCCCGATCATCACAAAATTTGAATGAAACCCGAATTTTAGTTAGGGACGAATCATATGGTAAGTTTTTAAAGAATCAATTGGACAAAAACATGAACATAAATTACAATTATATTTTATTTTAATACTATAGCATACTTTGGAACCCACATAATATCATTCGGAATAGTATTTATAAAACTGGCCTGTCCTACTTAATATTTTTCACGTATATGCTCTATAAACTCCATTAAAAACTTAACATATTACATTTGTACATATACGAAGTCTTCGCTTTCCAATTATTTTCCCAAATTTTACCTGCCAACATGAAAAACTAAACATGGTCTTATCATCCATTTGATAGCAATATTACAGAACGAATAAATTGATAAAGTATTAAAAACTAGTAAATAATAGAAATGTCAAAAGATCCCTAAGAAACGATGGCGGACAATACGAAACCTGACTTACAACAACTAGCTAATTGTGATGTTGCTATTAGAAAATAAGACAGGTATTCAGTGTATGTGTGTGTGTACCTAATTCACAACGAGATACCTAGACATCAAGAGACAGCAACAAGATAGATAGAGTCATCACCGATTGAGTAGGAGCCTCAACATATGATGTGGATGTTGATGAGACTGATGAAGTGGAAAACGTTTGTCTGAAGAAACCTTACAAACCAACCACTTAAAATATGATAAAACACAATATGTCCAAAGGCACACACAGCAGACTCTCTATTCTCTCTGCACTAAACGAACGGCGAAAACTAAATTCTTCTAAGATTAATTACTTGTGAAAGTATCTAATTAAATTATAAAGAAAAGGCAGCATTTGTACGCTATCTGCTTCTTATTCTAACATAAAATCGACCTGCCATTTTGTTCGTACGAAATTGAGGAGGAGGACACAGTGTGGTGAGGTTGGCCTTTGATATTGGAGATACTATTTGAAAACACTGAATATTTCAGAGGGGAACTAAGGTTAATAAGCATTATTAATTACAATCATTTTTCAAGAATTTCTCAAGATTAACACATCCGTATGCAGCGTCTTCGGAAGGCATTTGTCAAGATAAATTAAAAACGATTTTAAAAAACCATTTAATTTTCGTGCCCCCCAAAAAAGTATAAGAAATACAAGTGGTTGTGTTGTGTTTTGTTTAGATGTTATATGTCAAATGTCTTCATTATCGATTACTTGTTTTTGGGCAGTCCAATGAATTATTATAAATAGAAGAAAATTCCCATGCTTGAAGTGTATTTGACATATTGATCATATTTTCCTGTATAAGTTCACTCAAACAGGTGTTTTTTAATAAATCTGTATAATCTATACGTTTAAACTATTCAGTGTAGTTAATGTCGTTTCTAAGGGCCATTGTGTCGTAAAAAAATTATTTTAAAAGAAAAATCTCGTAATAAATATTATATAGCAACACTTCTGTGCATAGAAATTATTTATCTGGAAGGGGAAAATCAAGGTTTAAGAATATTGAACTTCTGCCAGAATGTTGTAGCACCTATTAGAATAGTTTAACACCATGAAATTATTTAGCAGTTTTAAACTTTTTTCTTGTAGTTTCTTAATCTAACTTATTTTTAACAAAATAAATTTGAATAAAACTCTTATAAAATATGTTAAATTACTTCCACATTTAAATGACTTCCACGAGAACTGTTGCAATCATTGATTCTTTTGCGGTATCTCAGCCCTAACATGGCAAATGTTGGTGTTTAAGTGCTCAAGAGTTGGATGTTTATCAGCATAAACACGGTCTTTCGCGTAGCTACATAACAAATAGTCTAATGATGTCAAATCGTATTGGTGGTCAGATGATATCGCCACGGCAAGAAATTACGCGGCATAACCAGAGATGGTCCGTCAGAAATAGTGACGTAAATGACATACATTTCCGACGTATAATACATACGTCAAAAACGTCGGAAACCCACCAAAAACCATTAGATTTTTGACAAAATAGCTATTTCCATTAATCAATATCGAAATTTTCTTCTCCAAAAAGTTTAGAATTTTTTATCAGTTCTAGTAAGGAATAGTCAGATATATTCGCTTGAGTTGTATGGCATGTGCCACCGTCTTGTTGAAACCACATATTCTTGATGCCGTATTCTTCAATAGCAGGCAAACATTCGGTATTAACTGGTGTTACCAATTTCATTTAGCACAAAAAAAAAATTGATATAACACCTAGCACCTTTTTAGCATTTTTATTTGTTTGTAGAATTTTTTAAAATTTTTAATTTCAACCCAAACAAAATGACAATGGACCTAACTCGTAAAATATCGGCAAACATATTTTTGTCAATAAAATATTAAGAGTTCGAAATAGACTTGTTAAGAAAAATTTCCTACCCTAAAAGAACCAAGAGAATGTTGGTGAAACCTTCATAATACTGAAAAATTTGTGGTTCTTTAATATGATATGATCATTTTCTGCATTTATCCAAAATCCCGCAGATAATGTTGTCAAATAGAATCAAAAGTATCAAATTATAATCAACCATTCGAAAAACGTGCCCGACGTCCCCAAAAAATCTGAATAATAAAGGGCTACCGCTCTCTGGAGTCAATTGAACGAAACATGGAACAATTTTGAAAACTCTTCTTTGGGAAATTTTTGTTTCAATTGACAATTGGAAATGACAATAAAGTGGGTCACTTCGTTTGAAAAATGTGTAAGTAATATTGATAAGTGATATTGATATTTTTTGTAGGGAGTTTTATTACCCAATGAGAATCCAAAATATCAAATTAGACCAATTCAGTTCTTAAACGTGTTGGTCAAAAAACATCCTAAAAGTAGTGGCAAAAATGTATGTCCAAAATTTATAATTTATGTCTTCAAAATTGCGAGCTATATTGTTATTTAAACTGACAGGCAGGCATTAAGAATAAAAGGACAAAGGAGAGAAAAGAATCAAATTAATATACATTCACTCCAACTTGTGTTGGAGTATAAATAATTTTTCTCAATAAATTTCTAAGCTCTTTTATTTGGCACTTCTTAAATTTTTTTAGCACTTTCTAACAATTAATTGAACAAAAAGTAGCATATTTTGGCAACACTGGTTATAACACTCGATTTGACGGTGACAATCGTTCCATTGTCGTCGTTTCCGAAGAATTGAAATCCAATCACTTCTTCGGCCCAAAGAGCGCCCCAAACAGTGATGAAGTGGCGTCTATTTAATTAATTCAGGATTTCAGATTTTTTTTGAGAAATTTTACCATCAATAAAATCTCAAAATTTTAAATTAGATCCAATTCGGTTGAAAAATCAAACTGATATATCGAAATATATGAAAATTATATTTTAAGAAATTAATTTTTTTTATTCCCCTAACGTATAATTATTTTAAAAAATGTAGATTTCAAAACGTTATTGGTAGATAGCATTGCGCAAAATTGAGTATCACTAGCATATATAATTTTTAGGACCTATTGATAATAATAAACCCTTTATGTATGCTTGAGCATTTTCCCCACACCATGCGCATCACACTATAATTCTGGAGATCTGGACCGTTACAAAAGTTAAAGTATCCGTGAAAAGCAGTAGTCAAGAATCGGCTATACATACTTTACAAATTGTTTGTAACCTCAGGATAGGTAAGGGTTACCAACACATGCTCATATTAATATAATAATCGAAAAATGTGAATTAAACTATATATCGATAATCATGCTAAATATTTTACTAGCTATGTAATGGTCTCCAGTATTTCGTCTATTTTTTTTTTCAAAATCAATGACCATGAATGCTATCAATTGTACATGTTTTTCTTTTACCTTTCAAAAGTTGCAGTAGCACTGAAATTGTAACATAGCTATGAGCATCAAACAAACATCTAAAGCTACAATCGCAGTTACTCTTCAAAGTAAAAAAAATACGAACTGGAGAAAAAAAATCAACAGACAGACGGACATCCCCACAAAAGAAGGCAGAGCTTTATCGGACTGAAGGAAAACAGTAACAAATCGAAACTAAAACCAACAACTACTACTGCCAGTTTCACATTGGATGAATGCACTGAGGAAGGAGCTTCAAGGCAACCAACGAAGACAGCTATGACAAGAATAATAACAACAACAACGACTACAAGAAAAAACAGCAGTAGCAACAGCACTGTAACAATGACCAGGAAAAACAACCTGAACCATAAAGACACGAAGAAAAGTAAAACGAAAACTTCAAAACTTCCAGCACTGTGGAAACCTTTAAACGTATACATCTTTGATGGACAGAACAATAGACAAAGGGGTGGAATTTTACTGAAGCTGAAAAGCAACAACGATGGATGCATCACAACACACGCCAGCAACAGTACACAACTATCAACCAACAACATCATCAAACCCAAAACTTTATAGTAATAAAAACAACAATCACTTTTTTGGGGAGATCTGTAAACGATTGCCCAGTTAAGAAATTGAATATCTCAAAAACGAAAATACGAGGGTAGTACCAAAAAAATTACATTTATTTTTTTTAATATTATTATTTTATCTATTGTATTATATACTTACTTATGAATATTAAGAGTCTTATTTTGATGAGTTTTTATACCCTACACAACTATGTTGTCAGGGTATTATAGCTTTGTGCAGCCCCAAGAGTTTGTAACTCCGCGAAATATTGGTCCTAGACCACCTTTATGAATGTGAATGCCTGATTAGATAAAGATCGGCCATTATTTAGCGGGTCAAATGGACTCTGACTTTTGTGTGAAAAATTAAAAAAAATGTATTCTATGGCGTATATATTTACTACAGAAGGATATAGGCTCAAGAAGTTGATAGTGTATTCAAGAGGAGTGGTTGACCTTTAAATTGATACCAATTATATTGTCGTATGTACTTGTATGTGGGAGTTCACTCAAATATTTACAGGTGCTTACGTATTCAGATATTTAGTAACCCATTACCACATTTGAGGGGAAAATATAGCGCTGATCGCTTTGAAGTTTTCCATGCGGTTCCAATTATGGTCAATGACAATGCCTACAATTTTCGGTGATGATCAGATAAACATTTTGGGATGAAGTGGACCGAAAACCGAAAACTTAATTTTTTTGTGTGTTTTCGAGTCGAATATAACCCGAATATAACAACACAACCGATCGTGAAGGGAATCTGGACAAATAATTAGAAGGACAGTACTGAATATTCGAAAATGTAAGGAAGTGGTGCTGTTGACCTCTAATCGGGCAAGAGGGGGAAATATCATAAAATATTACCCAGACTTGGAATAAACATCCGCAGATTGTTAGAGTTCCGTGGTTGTTGTGTAGGGTATCGTATTCTCGGCCCCTTCCGACTATACTGCTCCGCTCACTGGATACAAAATATTAGATGATTCCATAAAAACTCCTTATGTACAAAATCGTTAGACTTTTGTTATACCCTACACAACTATGTTGTCAGGGTATTATAGCTTTGTGCAGCCCCAAAAGTTTGTAACGCCGCGAAATATTGGTCCTAGACCCACCTTTAAGTATACCGATCGTCATATCTCGACTAGCTGAGTCGATCTAGACATGTGTGTCCGTCCGTTCGTCTGTCCATTATAATTTGTAAACACGATACAGGCCACAGTTATGGACCAATCTTCACGAAATTTTGCATGTATGATGGGTTCTGGCCAATGAAGACTTTTATTTTGGAAAAGATCGGTTAATATTTAGGGGATGAAATGGACCAAAAATTTTATTTTTATCGGTTTTTCTGGTCGCTCCAGAGGCCGCAATTATGGCCCAAACACCGCGTATTTTTGCATGGAGAAGGGGATCGGGCCAAAGAATAAGCATGCCTGTTTTGATAAAGATCGGTCAATATTTAGCGGGTCATATGGACCCTAACTTTTGTGTGAAAAATGGCAAACTTTGTATTTTATAGCGTATATATTTACCACTGAAGGACGTAGACCCGAGAATTTGATAGTATATCCAAGAGGAGTGGTTGACCTTTAAATTGATACAAATTATATTTTCGTAGGTACTCGGATGCGGGATTTACACTTAAATATTTACAGGTGCTTACGTATTCATACATTATTTAGTAACCTATTACCACACTGGAGGGCGGAAATATAGCGCTGATCGCTTTGAAATGTTCCATGAGGTTCCAGTTATGGTCAAGGACAACGCCTAAAATTTTAGGTGATGATCAGATAATAATTTTTCGGATTAAGTGGACCGAAAACTTAATTATTTGTACTTTTCGAGTCGAAATCCGAACATCACAACACAACCCACGGTGAAGGGAATCTGGACAAGTAATTAGAGGTGCTGTGCTTATAATTAGTAACATTTGCTGACCTCTAGCCAGTCAAAAGTGTGCAGATATCGCGAAATATTGCCCAATCTCAGAATATAGAACCACAGAAAGTTCTATATTCGGCCCCGTCCGACTATACTGCTCCGCTCACTGGTTTATATATGAGAATTTATAAGTTTTTTTCCGATCCTCTTTTATATGGTTTTCGTTTTAATTAAAGAAATATTGTCATATTTAGAATAAGGAAAGGGTTTTCGTTTCAGTTTTCGGAATTCATCCAATTGATCTGAATCTAAAGTAGGTAAAAATGACATGCCTGAATGTCTCATTTTGTTCGTGGTTTCGTGGAAGTTATATTAGGGATGAAAATATTTATTCCAGCTTGTCGAATATGCTTATAACGAAACCCGGTTACAACGAATAGCGAACTACGTATATAGCAATTTTTTTATAACGAACTATTTATTCTGTACCAACTTACAGTTTGCACTTACTTTAATTTGGTTATAACGAACTTACTACAAATAAACATAATACTTAACGATGGTAATCCTCACAAACGTCAATTTTTAGGCCGTATCAATAAAAAATAAACAGTTTTAGTATCGTCAGTAAGGTTATAAAACCTGCAGTTTCTACGTGAATATATTGTTTCTCCTTAGACTATGCTTTGCCTTGCTTTGGATATAACGCAATTCTTCTATAACGAACTAATTTGTTTGGTCCCACTAGTTCACTATAACCATACTCCACTGTTTATACATTTAGCTTTATGTACCTCAAAATCCAAGATTCCCCTCGTAAACAAAGCTCAAAGTAAAATACAGTGGTTGAAAACAAAATGCAGGACAATGGTCACACACACAAAAAACAAACGAATGATTTGCATTTTATGACCAACAGAAGAAGAGATACCAAAGCAACAACAACAGCTAAACAGAATAAAGTTGGAAGACATAAAAATTGATGGATTCTTCAACAGAATATAATCTCCAATGACTCCAACCCGAACATATCCAGCACAACATCAAACTTATGGATATCAGCGTACTCTGTCTAGCATACGGAGAAACCCAATGCGACTGCATGCAGCTCATCATACATACATGATTACATATAACCATCTAACTGAGAGTATGTATGTACGAACGAGTATGAACGTCTTACCAACTACAAGAGTTTGTGTGTGTGCAACAAAAACATTCATTGAGCTGTCAAGTCATGTCTCACATCAAAATGTCAGTTGATGGAATCGTTTGTTTTCGTGTTGCGTTTTCTTGGCTGACTGCAGCCATTAGCAACAACAACAACATCGAACGGCATCAGTGCTCGTCCACCATCATCAACCAACCAACCGAACGAACAACGTAGATACGACAACGTATCACAGGCATTTGTGTTGAGTTGGTGCCTCCCGGCTGTCCCGCTGTAAGCATAAGCAATACATGAGTGTGTGTGTGTATGGGTTGTATCTGTCTCGTCTTTGCCATTGTATCTTGCACAGCACATCAAGCAGTAGAGTACCAACCAATCACAATGGTTTTTCAGTTTGACATAAAAGGATTTTTGTTATTTTTTTCTTTTGCTTATGGCTGAAGAAGAGTGTTTATACAAGTGCTTCTTTCGTTTCTCCGTTCTCTTTGTGGACCACCTTACTCCGTGAGTTTCACCACCACCACCAGCACTACTTCGTCAAATCTGATCATCCTTTTGGTCTGCTGTTGATGTGAGTTTATAGTTTTCTTTTGTTTGAAATGTTGGCTAAAATGGTAGAAATCTTCTTTTGAATTGTCCATAAGACTACCAGCACGAAGGATATTTGTGAAAAGGGAGACATCTCCAATGTAAACTTATCTCACATAGAGTTTGTAGTTAAGTGCATTCACACATACATATGAAAATATGTATGTGTATATTGTGTGTCTGTCTATATAGATGCGATTATCTTACAAATGTAATTGAATCCGCTAAAAATTTTTTTGTACGATTTTGTTGAACTGTTTTGAAATATATGAAAAGGAAGAGTCGAAACTTTTCACAGATTCCCTATTGTAATCGTTTTTAGCTGCGACAGCAAGTGTTTTCTGAAAATGTTTTTGGATCAATTGATTATATTGTAAACATGTTTGGGGTCTAAATTAGAATCAGAAAGGGAATGAAAAATATTTTTTTTTTTTTACTTTTTGACACGGCAAACGTAGTTTTGCATTGAAAATTCGTCATAACAAAGTATTGGAAGAACAAATTGAAAAATTAATAGAGATTAATACAGTAGTTTCGTTTGAGAGCATATGATGTTTTTGAAATTTTTCTATGAATATAATGAACGAATACGAAAGAAACCAGCTAAAAGTCGATATTCCAACAACATAATTAAGGAAATTTTTTAGCTATCTGTTACAATACGTATCATTTTACAGTATTTAAAGTATACTCCTTAAATAAGATGGACTAAACTAATGACCAAGCTAAGTTTACGGAACGCTTACAAGTAAAATTTGTGAAATTCGATAAATGCATATGGTAGGATCGAAGCCGAATTTCTGGGTATGGGTTGCATATTCGTATGAATATAAGCTTCCACTTTGGGATGTGTCCACCCAAATGGATTCCGAAATGTATATTAAATTATTAGACGGCGTTTTAATAACACATTATTATTAAAAAGAGGACAAGGATATATTTTTCACAAGGATAACGCTTCCATCCAACCTCGAAGCAAACAAAAACATGGTTTTCTGTCAAAAATATAAATATTTTACCACAGACGGCTTGCACTCCAGACTGTAATTCTTTTAAAAACGTATGTGACATTCCGTTTTCACATTTTATATAAATATAAAAATGTGGCAGCCCAGACTGTATTCCTATTGAGAATTAATATGAGATTCCTGTGGCAAAAGTGTATGACTGGGCATAAAGTGTTCTCTTGTAAATAACCTTTAATATGCTGTGAAGGAATGTTGCTTAGATATCAGCAAAAATACTGTCCAAAATTTGGTATACTCTATATCAAACCGTAGTCTATTTATACCCTTCACCACACAGGTACAGGGTATTATGTCTTTGTGCGTATGTTTGTAACAGGCAAAAGGAAACGAGATAAACACATGGCTCCTTTTGAGAATTTGCATAGAATCACAGGTCGGATTTATGATCGGAATTGGATGAAATTCGGCACAGGTCACTTATTTGGCCCAAGGACGAACCCAATTGAAATTGGGAAAAATCGATTCAGATTTAGATATAGCTCCCATATATATTTTCGTCCGATTTAATGTAAATGGTGTACCAAAAAAAGTTTCCTAAAAATCAGTCCAGATCCAGATATAGCTCCCATATATATATTCGTCCGATTTTATGAAAATGGTGTACCAAAATCCCTATGTATATATATATATATATATATATATATATATCGATTTGCACGAAATTTGGCATAGCGTACTGAATAAAGGCTAGAATGATGTGTGTTAAGTTTCGTGAAAATCGGTTCCGATTTAGATATAGCTCCCAAATATATTTTCGTCCGATTTAATGTAAATGGTGCGCCTGAGTCCCTATATATCTTTCGATATGCACGAAATTTGGCATAGCGTACTGAATTAAGTCAGTAATAATGTGTGTTAAGTTTCCTAAAAATCGGTCCAGATTTAGATATAGCTCCCATATATATATATATACGTCCGATTTTATGAAAATTGTGTACCAAAGTCCCTATATATCTTTCGATTTGCACGAAATTTGGCATAGCGTACTGAATAAAGTTTAGAATTATGTGAGCTAAGTTTCGTGGAAATCGGTTCTAATTTAGATATAGGTCCCATATATATTTTTGTCCGATTTAATGTAAATAATCCCTACATAACTTTCGATTTACAATTTCGATTACAATTTGGCATAGTGTACTGAATTAGGTCTTAAATGATGTGTGTTAAGTTTCCTGAAAATCGGCCAAGATTTATATATAGCTCCCATATTTTTTCATCCGATTTTAAGTAAATGGTACCCCAAACTCCTAATGTTTATCAGATATTTAATGAAATAATCAAAGGGTGTCCAATTGATATTTGCTTTAAATGGATTTACATAATTTTATCCCATTGTAAGAAGCAACTTTATATCTGACTAAATGAAAAATTTAGTATAGATTGCAGAATGTCAAATATGCGACGCCTGTTAGGATTCATCTGTTGTATATACCCAAAGTGGTTAAGGGTATCATATAGTCGGCCCCGTCCGACTTTACTACTTTCCTTATTTGTTTTTATTTAAAATAGCTCTGGACAAGCTAAGTATTACTTTAGGCATTATAATATAATGCGAACTATCCGAACAATTCGATTTCAACTAAACTCTGCAAAACCCAACGTTTTATCGAAGCCTGTATAATGTTGGAAGATGGGACTCATTAGTCCACTCCTTCTAGTAACTCCTCTACAAAGGGTCAATATTTTGAAAACTTGTAAATCTCATATGAAGCGAACACAATAGCCAATTTCATCCAAACTTTGCACAACGCAATATTTTTACCAATCCTAGATTATGTTTGAAGATGGTGTCTATGGGTCCTCTTTTTTTGGTACCTCTTACGCAAAGTGTCAACATATGGAATATTCATAAATCTAATATAAAGCAAATGGAATGTGCACATCATAATATTTCTTTCCCCCTTTGTGGGGGAGGTATCACCCAACAAAGGGTCAATATTTTGAAAGCTTTTAAATCACATATCCTCATATCCATCAATAACCATGTATATGCCTCCTCAATCTATTTTGGATTATTCACGTATCGCTATATTTTATGATGGATGATTTTTATATATATGGGATTTTATGATTTTATGATTTTTATATTTATATACAAAATAACGCGATTATACACGTGGAATTTTCAAATTATGTATTTGCAGATGTTTCTACTTTCAAAGTACTTTTGTCCGCAGTTTTATTGGGCGGATTCGAACACGGCTGGTCTCATTAGATTCAGCACGTAAAAAAACTAAAATCACACGGGGTTCAACCCAAAAAATAGGGTTTTTTATAAAAATGTTCTTGAGATATACATCAATCGAAGTAAAATCACGAGTCCTACGATCCTGTAATAAGTTTAGGGCTGTAACTAGCGCGTCCGAAAACAGTGAAATTTCGGCTTCAAAATGTCAGCATCCGGCTTAGTTGAATGTGGTGGAAATATTGAAAAATCATACATTAGAACCATATTGTCAATATTGTGTAGTTCATAGTGCAATGGTGTCGTGCGTGGACGGTACAGGTTTATTTTTTTCATAGATATCCTTTATAACGATGACGCCCATTGTGCATTAAATCGGAAGTTGCGACAATATAATATAGTTCCCAAAAGGGGTGGGACATGTAGTCTCATGTAATTGTCAGGATACCTAAGGTGTTACTGATTGTCATTGAAAAATTAGTTACAACAAATATAAAATTTATTTTTTTTCTTAATTGTTAAATATATTCAAAAATAGTTACTCATTTTTACATAATTATTCCTTAGCTTACGACAAACCCACAAAATTCCCAACACCGTAGTTTCAAGTTTTAATATCATAGCAATATTTTTTGTTTTAATTGTAACATCAGAATATTCGTATATTCTTAAAAATAATTACAAAACAAGTTCGAATCAATTATAAATGTTATGCAGCTGTATTACTTAGTCGCCCTTATTTATGTTTCACAATAAGAATAGACTGTCTGTTCCTTTTGCTAAAAGAAATCTCTAATTTCAAATGGACATAAATCTTGAATTTTGAAAACTCAAAATCATGCACATTCGTCATACAATGAAATGCACTCCCATAAACTGAAGAAAAACAAAAGAATATCGTCATAACTTAAAAACAATTTAGGGCTGTCCACCAGAAGAAATCGCTGGAAATGGCAACCGAACAATGGGCCAGGCACCAAACTACCAAAGTTGGTGAGAAACAATGATAATAATGATGATGATGACGCTGACGCTGGTCTAAACTAAAAACTGATGTTTTCGGGTACCACCCATCATCAGGGAGTGAAATGTTGCCACAAAAAGCCAACAACGATAACACACAACGAAGACACATTTCCAAAACATGCAACTGAGTGTGAGTTTGTGTCTGTGTGTGAGTGTGTGCTTGAAGAAAAACACAAAGTGAAAGAAATAGGAGAAGGAAAGCATTTCCTGCAGAGCTCGAATTCTTTGGCGCTATGCTATTTGCGGCAGCAACACAAAAATTTCAAATAGTAGTTGCCACAACAGCAACAAAAACTACAACAACAAGAGCAACCCAAATATTACTTAATGGTAATAACAGCAGTGGCAACAAAAACACCGACAAAAATAACAACAACAACAGCATTACTATTAAGAACCAATGCGGCTGCAGTAGTTGTAGTTCTTAACAGGGCTCTAGTTCGTCTCTTTCGATGGCAATAATTCAAAAAATGAAGACGGCTCGATAGTCATAAATCTGTCAAAAATCCATTTCTAGCATTACTTATGGCATGGTTGGTGTTTCCTTTCTTAGTGTTTTGTTCTAATAGAACAGCTTGCCTTCTTGATTTTATTCTTGTTGTTGTTGTTGCCGCTGCTGCCGATATTTGTTTCAGTTTCGGTGGTCTCTTTATGTTCCTTTTTGCTTATTTTTCCAAAAAGAAAAAAAAAGAAAACAGGAAAATAAGAGCTATTGAGACTCTGAGAGATTTAGGGCGATAGAAGATGTATGTCTGCTATGATTATAGAAATTCAATGGGTTTAATCAATACGCGCATACACAAACATATATTTATCCGCCCATTTTCTTCTAATCATGATAGACTGGCGTTTTGAAATGTGTGTGTGTGGTATAATTTTTGTGTATCGTTAAAAATAAAATTATGGGAAATATGAAATTATAATTTAATGTTGTAATGTTGTTTGATGAAATATTGAATGAAAATACAGTCGAAATCGTTTATAACGACATCGCTTATAACGACATGAGGGTTGCAACGACATATCGGTTGTAACGAACTGAGCTTATTGCAAAATATTTGTTCAACGAACAAATATATTTCTCACGAAATATCGAACACACAGTATATTCGAATATAGTGTTATGTTTTATTACTTTGTTTTTAAGTGTTTTATGTCTATGAAATAAATATATTTTCCATCGTATATACGGTAGTAGTAGTGCAAAAATTGTATTTATTTTATTATTTATCAAAACAGCAAAATATATGTTAATCGCTTATAACGACCAAATGCGCCGGTACCTTCGTTATAAGCGATTTCGACTGTATATAATTATTTTGACAAATAAAATATATTTCAATTCAAATCTCCCTCAAATGCTAAAAAATCAATGGACATATTTATTTTATATAAGAATGTGTTTTATATCAATTAATTATTATTATTTTTTTTTATAACAAAAGGCGCTAAATAAACGTTAGTTATTAAAAGTTTAAAAATATGTAAAATAAAAAATTATAAAAATATAATTTTTCGACAGCAAACCGCACCCATAATAACGAAAAAATAGGGTGTATTAAATTTAAATTTATACCAACTATCTTAAATATTCCTACCTCTATCGTAAGAGACAAACATTATATCTGTATAACTAAAAAATTAAAAATTAAATAAAAAACAGGCTGAACGAGAGGAGTACAAAGTATATATGGACAGATAGGAGACACTTTCCAATTTGTTTATGCGAATATGGAATCCTGTTTCACATTGTTCCCTAAAAATTTTACTAAAATTTTGCACCTAAGAAAAAATAAAATGGCTCAGTGTGTAAACGGTGCTTTTATTTATTAAAGGTAGCAATCCAGCTATAGGGATAAATAGGATTTTTTTGTTATTACTGACACTTCACACAAAATATTTTTACAGATTTTAGAGAAATTTAGAATCAGTAGTGTTTGGCGGGTTATTTGGGATACCATTTGTATTTTGTTTTGCAAAATAGTCAGGCTTAATCCCAGTTTGTTGTTTTTACAAAAAACAACTATTTATTAGTGGGGAATGTATGGCATTGTCCGCCGAGGGGTAAGGCAGGGAAGACTATAGTTTCGGAATCGATAATGAAAAACAATTGGTATTTTGCCAGAAATATCGTTTTGTGAACCATCGTGTGTAATCTGCAATACACACCTGTTGTAAGGCTCCAGCAGGGACGTACGCAGGGGGGCGGCCCTGGGGGCCCGGCCCCCCCCCCCCCGAAATGAATTTTTTTCACAGTAAATTTATGTTTGCAACAGCGAATTTGTTCATTTTGTTGAAATGAAATCCTGTGTACGTTGCTGGGCTCCAGTGATCATTATCGGGGATAAATTATCTTCCGTAATTTCTAGTTTTCTTTTATCCATACTGAAGACGGCTGTTATTGAACCCGCAGAGGGATTAGATTATTAGTTTATACTAGCTATAGTAACTCCAGATGGGGCTTATATATATGTCACAATGTAACTGGACAAACTTTGCAGTTATGGAATAAGTTACCGCTTTATTCGTACCATGGTCTTTAACGGCAGGCACTGTCCAACGCTTCAACAAATCTGGTGAAATTTCTAACCCATATAGCCGTAGGAGAGTTGCTCGTACAAAGATCTCTTTCATAAAATTCACACGCATGAGATATTCACCTGAGACCCCTTTGTCGATCTAGCAAAGACGGACTTGTCACTCGCGCGACTTCAAATATACATGACTTCATACAAATATACATCATTGATAATAATGTGGAAACTCTGCGAATTGTCAAGCATTATTATTGGACTTTCAAAATGGCCTACCCTTTTTCGTGAAGGATTTTTCGGGACACTTCCCCTTAAAATTGAATTTATAAAGACCAATAGAATATAGAATCTACAAGTTTATATAAAGACCAATTGGTCTGTGTAGATGCCGATTAATAGGGTATGGAGACCACACTCCTTTATGAATGTCAATTGGTATGTCCACAAGTCTTCTGAGAGCCCATAGAGAAAACGGGAGTTTATAATTACCAGTTGGTCATAATAAAGGGCTGTGGGCTCTATACTGTCCAATTGGTCATTATAAAGCACTCAGTTTTCTAAACAGATATTCTAATACGGTATTAGATATTCTCATTGAGTGGAAAATCTTCTACCAAAAATTATAACAATACCGTCCAATATTCAGTATTTTGAGGCTAGGGCGTGTTCCACAAGTTAACTGGCTGCAATTTGGGAGTTGGGGCATGTTTTTCAACCAAATATTTGGGATTTTAATTGAGAAGAACATCTCCCTACTCAATATTGGCAAATTTTCAATATTGGTACGAAATGAAAAAAGTAAAATATTGCTTCCTTAAATATCATTGGTAATCACAAAATTTTATGTTTAAAAATATATATATATATATATATATATATATATATATATATATTATATCATCAATATTCACTTCAGATTTATGCATAGACGTAAGAGCTAATGAAGAATTGTAACAATATATTTATATTTGTAAATAGATTTTCGTCACATACTACAATCGCATCACATGGATTAGAAGTTCTTTATCTTTATACATGTTGATCCACAGATCCACTTCAGTTTCTACTTCCTGCTTAAAAATTAAAAATGTTTTTGTCATAAAATTGTATGATTTGTTTAAAATCTTAATATGAATGGCACGACATTTGATAATGTTTAAAAAATTATTTTCTTTTCCAGAAATAAGCTTGTCATAATTACAATTAGTTTGTCCAAATATGGGACATTTGACCTGTACTTTTGCGTACCAACCTTGGGTTGTTAACATGTATATTTTGTCGTATATCATTTAACCTAACTACTGAATATGTATATTGACAATGACAATAGACTGAAGAAACTGTAATAAGAATGGTTTGATCTAACATCTGCTACTTATTTATTAGAAACAAATCCAAATTAAATGTAAACATGTTCCCTATTTTTTCCCACGATCCTATTATCTCTCATATAGATTCGTTAAATATTTGTACGCAATCATGCCGCTCAACCCTTCGTGTTTCACAATATACATATAGTCGTTTTAAATATTTATTTGCTTCTCGAAATATTCTACATAAAGTAGCAGGCCTGTTTGGATTTTCTAAAGAATAAGGAAAATGTCCTAAATTATAGAAAAATTGGTTCGTATTTCTCGAATCTTCAAAACTGCATTTAAACTTAATGGAACCCCCCCTTCCAATCAGATTTTAATTTTTCAGGATTTTCAATCAATACCAATGCTTGTTAAGATTTGTAACTTTGCACATATATGATTGAAGATTTAAAAGAGAAGAAAAATAATTTACAAAAAATTTTTTATTTTTGTTGTTGTTGTTTTTTGTAATTAAAGAAAATTCCTTATTTTTGATGGCGGGATGATAACTCCTCGCTGGAACATTGGAATCCGAAAATTCCAACGGTGTTAGAAAGAGTACATGTCTGGCTCTCGTATGAACTAGGATTATTGACTTCGCTCTAAAATTAACAAAATGGTGGACCTTTGAAAAATATTTTTGGAAAATCGCAGATTATTTACCAAAAACCAAGTTAAAAAATAAGGAAGATCTTCACCGATTGGCTTCATCCTAGTTCATACGATAGCTACACACGCGCAGAGAAACGTGTAAAAAATTGGAATAGATTGGGTTATTAGTTTTTGAGTTATCGTGTCCGCCATTCGCAAAAAAACGCGTTTAAAGTTTGAGAAGCCCATCAGCCGTCACTTGATGCTGACACAATAAATCGGCTATATCTTCAAGAGTTCTTGAGATTTTCACTTGAAATTGTGTAGGGACATTCTTTAATTAGTGTAGATTCGAATTATATCAACAAAAATTTTAACCCCGAGGGAAGAAGATGGGAATTTTGATTTAGTAATGCCTGCACTCCATTATAATTGCCTCACATATTAGACGCGCAGTCATATCCTTGACCTCCTCTTTCCTACTAAAATTATCAATATAAGTTTAGGTTTTGGTAGGTGTATATTTCCATATACAGGAAATTATCAATATAGATTCATGTTTTGACACAGTCCCAATATAAGTCAATGTGGTTTAAGCCGCATTTCGAATTATAGTTGCTGTCATTTTGCATTCCGGAATATTGGGGTTAAAAACAACTTTTGCGATAAAATGGCAACATTGGTATATTGATTTAAAGAATATAAGAATTGTTATTTTGAAGGGATTATGTGGTTATTTTTAAATTCTGATTAGTGTTTGTTAAGCGCCATATCGATTGAAAACTGGGTAATTTGTTTACAAACAAAGTAACCTTTTAGACATGGCCTACAGGTGGTGGTGTATCAATAATTTTCGAAATTTCATAATTCCACTATAGACACTGTTGCTTCCGTGCACAATTTCGAATTTCAGCATATTGCATCCTTAAAACATTAACAAAATCAAATAACAGGTTTTAAATCAAATATTTCCCCTACACAGTCACAATAAACTGTTACTTTGGCACATTCAATAAAATCTGATGTTTGAAAAGTAAGTCCTATTGATCATCGATATCCTGATAAGTGTTTACAACAAGGCTATCCTGTCAGTATTTACCGATTGATTGTTGTTACCGATTAGATTGTTGTTTCGGAGCAATAACCTCTTCCATATATATCGAGGATATTCTGTAAGTATTTTATAACAAACTCTTCAGATTTTTAATAGTATAAATTTTCCAATATTATAGGATTACCCCCCACCTTTGATTTATGATAATTCTTTCCAATCAAAGAAATATCATCGAAACCGCCACTAATATTTTATGATTTTTTTATGAAATGACTTACAAAATACACAAAATCCTGGACTAATAATATTCATTATCTCTTGCCTTAATTACTTGTAAATCATTTCCAAAATGTATTTTTATATATTATGAATACCCCCTTCATCCACAGCGCGTTTCATTCATCTGGGAAATATTTTGGGGCTTTTCATATTTTAATAATGTTCCTTGTGATGAAAACCAGAGACATCCCACCACTATATACAACTGCCAGCCAATAGCAGACAACCATTGGCATAACCATCACTTTTCCAGCGGTCATATCAACCACTCAACTCTATCTCGAAGTTGTTTTTAATGATTCTGAAACATATTCCAGTCAATTAGTGCTGTCATAATTCATTCTTCGGCGAGACATTGTTTTTGGTTGTTGCTATTGTTGTTGCCTTTCCTCCACATCTCTCTTACACAATTCTCTTCAGTTCTTTTGATACACCCAGACCTTTCATTGTTGATTCCACATTTCCAGAGGGAGGCATCAAATTCAATACCATTCAGGCCTGTTCATTTCATCTTCGATTTTCGTTTTGTTTTCATTTCGTTACACTTATTGCTCAGTATGTTGACGTCGTGAATTTCAGTTTAATAATTTATGACTTCACATATGATGAGTTCCAGAAAATTTAACAATTTTCTCATATTTTTTAATGGGAAAAATCAAGAGGTTTACGTTTTGGTTTTTCCTTTTCATTGGCGTAACTCGGCATCGTTCGTTTCATTTTTATCGAAAATACATTTTTGTGGATTTATGACATTTTATGTGATCTTAAATTATGGATTTATGCCCATTGAAAATATTGAAAACAATGGGGGAGAAATTTAAAACGTTTATCCTTCAATGCGTCTGTCGTGTTTCTATTTTGAAGGGTTTTACGTGCGGTAGGCAATTTGAAATATTAAATTGTTTTCTTTTCTTTTGGGCAGGTAAGATCAAGGAAATTCTCCGATAAAAATATGTCTTTAACCAACTAGATGAAATTATATGATGTATATTCTAAAACCTGAAAGATTGTATACATTTTTAGTATGTTTTTTTTCTATATGATATCAAAAAACTAGTAAAAATTAGTACATTCTTGCAGTTGTGGGACAGATCTATATAACAATGCAATGCTTCTGGTACTCATATCGCCCATATTATTAGATATTTTTTTTTTATTTGTCTCTTTATTTGCAATCTATTTTCAAAATAAAAAAAACATAAGCAAATGTATTAATAATTCGGAAATAACGTAATGCCTAGTTCCAGCAAACTAGACTAACAATTACAGTAGGTTTAGAATATCATATATTAGTGAAACAATTATAACAATATAATGGTGATTAGTAAAATATAAATGATATAATGAATTATACATTCCGTGTTAGGAAAATGGCAAATCTAATATATGACGCCTCTTCAGTCGCCTTCTTTCTTCGCTATCATCCAGGAGAATTACAGCCAGAACATTACTGTGGTTGCTTAGCCTGTTTAAGTAATTTGTGCTATATCTTTGTAATTCTTCTGTTATTAAAGGAATACCGAGATCATTATGTATATTATTATTATTTATGAACCATGGTGCATTAACTATTTGCCTTAATGTTTTTGACTGGTATCTCTGCAGGATTTTTAAGTTTGAGTTACTTGTCGTACCCCATATCTGAATACCATATGTCCACACCGGTTTTAATATGGATTTATACAAAATTATTTTGTTATTCAGAGATAATTGCGATTTTGGTCCCAATAGCCAATACATCTTTTTCGTCTTTATGTCTAGTTGTTTTCGCTTTGCTGTGATATGATTTTTCCATGTAAGTCGTCTGTCGATGTGAATTCCTAAGTATTTTACACAGTTTGTTGTAGGAATAACCTGCCCATTCAAATACACATTTGGACAGTCCCCTTTTCGTAAAGTGAAGGTTACGTGTGCAGATTTTTCCGTATTAACCATAATGTTCCATTTTTTGCACCAATCTTGAACCAAATTAAGTTCATTCTGAACTAGGATGGATGCTATATTTTGGGACTCATTGCAGGCTAGAATTGCGGTGTCGTCAGCATATGTTGCTATTGTTACATCATTTGTAGTTGGTAGGTCGTATGTAAAAAGAGTGTACAAAATAGGACCCAAAACGCTCCCTTGAGGAACTCCTGACTGCATTGTACAAAAACCAGATGATGAATCATTGATGCATACATAAAAATATTGTTCGCTTAGATAAGACTTGAGTAATAAATAATAGGGCGTTGGCAGAATAGACTTTAGTTTAAACAAGAGACCGGAGTGCCATAGTTTGTCGAATGCCTGTTTGACATCTAGAAATACAGCCGAACAGTATTGTTTATTTTCCAATGCGTTCCTGATGGTATTAACAACACGATGGCATTGTTCAGGCGTTGCATGTTTATTTCTGAAACCAAATTGATGTTCTGGAATCACATTTAACGCATCCAAATTTGGAGTAAGACGCTTTTTCAATAGTTTTTCAAATAATTTTGAAAATATAGGTAATAGACTTATTGGTCTGTACGAAGTAAGAGCGTTTTCTGGTTTATTTGGCTTCAATATCATTATAACTTTTCAATATTTCCATTGCGAGGGAAAATGGCTAGTTCGCAAGATACTGTTAAAGATTGTAGTTAAAAATATTATTCCTTTCAGTGGCAAACATTTTATTACTTTAGAATCTATGTTATCATAACCTGGCGACTTAGCATTATTAAGATGCTTTATTTCTTGTTTAACTTCTCGTATATTAATTGGTTTTATGGGACGAAACATTTGGCATGGTACGTCCAGAAAATTTGTTATTTCTTCTACATCCGATGCATTTGATGTTGAAAAAGGAGTAAAGGTATCTTCCAAGTGTTTGCTGAAGGATGAAGCCTTTCTATCATTTGTTCTGCACCATGCCCCATTCTGGTCTTTTATTGGTATATTTCTCCTTTTCGGTCTAGAGAGATATTTCGTAGTATTCCAAAGGCTATGCTCGTCATTTTTCGTTGGATTTAAATTACTTAAAAATATACCAGTTGATTCATCTCTTACCATTTGGATTTTCTTTTTGAGTGAATTCGTGGCATGATTGAGATTATGTCTATCAGTAGGTGCTCTTGTTCTTTTCCAAATTTTACGCAATTTTCTTTTCTCTTTTATAAGTTTTCGCAATTCCAAAGAAATCCAAATAGATGTACCTTTTTGTGGAGGACATTGTGGTGTTGATATGTATGCTGCATTATGAATAGTTCTATTAAGGGTTTCAACGGCATCGTCTAGGTCTAACGCTGACTTTAATGGAATATTTAAATTCAAGTTCGAATTAATGTGGTGATCAAAAAGAGATTTATCGGTCCATTTAGTAATCAACTTTTTGCTTATTGCAATTTTTTTACAACATGAAGAATATGTTATTATAATAGGACTGTGGTCGGAGCTTAAATCGTTTGAATCACAAATATCTAGCATGGATTGGGAGATCCCATAATATATTGCGAAATCCAATAGATCTGGAACCTTAGTTGGGTCACTTGGCCAGTATGTTGGACTTCCAGAGGATAAGGTTTTATAACCATTTTTAATTATACATTTATATAATTCTTTACCCTTTGGATTTTGTAATCTGGATCCCCACCACGGGTGCTTTGCGTTGTAATCTCCACACACAATAAATTTAGCGCCAAGTCTTCGAAAAAATTCTTCATATTGATCGAATTTTATATTATGCCTAGGAGGGCAATATATAGATACAATTTCCACTATTGAATTTCCGCAATAAACTTTTACACCTGCAGCTTGAATATGAGGCACTGAGTATGGTTCCATAATGTCATATTTAATTTGAGATTTAATGATTACCGCCGCCCCGGCATGAGCCCTGTTATCAGGATGGTTGGAGGTTATAGTATCATAATTTTTAATTTGAAAATAAGATCTACGTGTGAAGTGGGTTTCAGACACAAGTAGTATGTCTATACAATTATTTAAAAGAAATAGTTCAACTTCATTTTTATGATTTGAAATGCCATTGGCATTCCACTGTGCAATTCTAAGGTCTATTTGCATAGTTTATTCATTAGCATAGACATCATGTTTATGAGAGTATTTGTTAATTCTATCTGTTTAGCGACCATGGATTCCAGTTTATGCAACACATTATTTACACCATCAGGCATACCTCTCGTCACATCAGCATACGTAGGCTCTTTAGTGTTGTTTATTGTTTCGAACTTGGTGTAACGGTTAGGATCTATGGTATTTGGATTAAAATGATGATTTGTTGAACCGCCAGAATTGACATTTTTTCTACTGGAAATTAAGTTCTGGTATACTCTGCAACCTTTATAGTTTGTTGTATGGTATCCCAAACAATTTACACATTGAGGAGGTTTATCTTTAGGTTTTGTACATTCTGATGTGGGATGAGGATTTAGGCATTTCATACATGCGTATGGTCTTTTACAATAAGACTTGGTATGTCCGTGTAGTTGGCATCGAAAACACTGTACCAAATCGTCAAAAGTTTTTACTGGTTCAACAGTCATTGTTGCGTTTTCAATATTAGTTAACTTATAAACGTCTTTGTTGTTGGGCTGAGGGTCCAGATCCACAAAAAACATGGAAAGGGGTTGTTTATTAATTCGACTGAAAGCGGGTCTGACAGTCCTTACTTGATGCCCTGCAGATAGAAATGTGGCTTTTATGTCCTCAATTGGTGTTGTGTAATGAAGGTTTTTACATACTACTCTAAATGCACGTTCCTGTTTAATTTGAAATGTATGATAAGTTTTTTTATGTTGATCAAAATGTTTTATTACTCTTCTATATGATTCAACATCTTTTATCATTAATCTTATTTCATGATTTTTCGTGGATTTAAAGTTAAACGATTCTCGTTCAATAATTGTCAGCAAATCTTTAACCATCTTATCAACATCGCTGACATCTGGGATGAAAATAGGTGGGGGTCTTGGAGCTGAATTGACGGTTGCTGGTGTCTCTTCATCTTGATTTATATCAAGAGCAGCATATTTATTTGCTGACACATCAGCATTATTCGCGGCATGGAATCTTTTCACTTCAAAAATGTTAGGTGACCCTGTATTTTTTCGTTTATAGCAGACTGTCTGCCAGTCCGCTTCATCTTCTGTTTGCTCATTACTTGCTGCCATACCGAAGGTTTGCACTTAGCACAATTGTTGTTGCAAACAATGTGCATGTGCTTCAAGCGCAGTCAGTTGTTATTGTATTTTATGATACTATTACAGTACTTTTTAGTTTAAGAATGTAATGCAATTCTATGCACTATTGTTTTTTTTTTTGTTCTTTGTAATAGAAATTACACCGAGTACGTCTGGTATTGTTCACGGTCAAACGAAGACTGAGAATAGAAAATTTGAATAGACGACTTTTCTAGATGTCTTATCTGAACAGAAAACATAGAAAATCTTAAAGATTTATTCGGGACAAAACATCTTTCCAAAGTTCTTCTATGGATGTAACGTTTTTTAGATTTTCAGATCTTCTACCACAGAGGATGCTTCTAAAGATTGTGTGGTTCAGGGGATCATAAGTCTTTATAAGGTTCAATTCCACTTCATGGTTTAGGGTATACAAAATAGGTTACAATGGCGGGATCATTGGACCATAGACTGCAAAAAACAGCCACACATTGAGGATGGAGAGGTTTCTCAACTACAATATCGGTCGGTGAAAATTTTGCTTCTTGGCCAAGGTTGAAATGTGCTTCACCAATCGGCACAAACACCTTTCCAAAGTTCTTCTAGGGATGTAACGTTTTTCAGATTTTTAGATCTTCTACCACAGAGGATGTTTCTAAAGATTGGGTGGTTCAGGAGATCATAGGTATTTATAAGGTCCAATTCCACTTCATGGCTTAGGGTATAAAAAATAGGTTACAATGGCGGGATCATTGGACCATAGACTACAAAAAACAGCCACACATTGAGGATGGAGAGGTTTCTCAACAATAATATCGGCCGGTGAAATGTTTGCTTCTTGGCCAAGGTTGAAATGTGCTTCACCAATCAAGATAATTTTCGGATGGCATATTTGGATCATGTCTGCGAATGTCATGAGGGTCCAATCAACAAAGACACAACGTTGTAAATAAACGGCCGGCTGGTGTTTTGTATGCCTAATGACCCAAGGCTTCGTACAAAATGCGGTGTAAAGCCGTTTGCGGAATGTTGAATTCAAAAGTACGAAGAAGAACAGAAAACCCCACATTTTCTTCAGACTCTTTGGAATACAGTAGCAATATTTTTTGGTGTTTCTGAACTTGAACTATGAAAAACTTGACTCACAAAAACTTGAACTATCAAAAACTTGACTCACGACAAGATGCTTCAGAGCGACCCAAAAATTGTTCACAATTTTGATGGCGATTTTTTGGCTGAGGCCTGTATTGTTCCATATTTGGCGAAGTTGCTACTAATCAAATATCAATGTTACATTAATCGAATCTCAGGACAATTAAAAATAACCTCTATTGATCAAAACCCATTTAAAAAATTCACAAGAAAAAAATAAATAATTCAATCTATTAATACGATTATTTTTATACCCTTAGAGAAAATTCTGCCCCTTGGTTTGATATTTCTAACGCCTGATAAAATCCCCATCCTCATTCCGATTTGTGACACATTTCAATGGATAATCATGTGAAAAAGTCAAGTGTTATCCTTTATCCTGCTCGTTGCCCGGAGATTTCATATTAATTTAAGGGCTACCAGACCAGTACACACACACACACACACACAATGGCGCCCAAGGCAATATGGCCTCGAGACATGTTTAAATGTCGAATTAATGAATTGATTTGTGAAAACTCCTTCTTCAGGCAAATATGACGACGACAACGACTGGCTGGCTGACTGACTATGTCGTAAATCCAAACGTCTCCAACTTGAATGTCAATATTTTAATTCGTCATGAATTTCTTTCAATTAAAATATAATTGACTGATTCGTTTTGGGAGAGTGGGAGAGTGTGCGTCCTGTTACCATGGTGATCCGTTTACATTTGAACTAACAACACAATCAAAAATGGAAGGATACGAGTATAAATATGTATGTGTGTGTTTGTTAACAATTTTTGATATGCATCTAAATTTGGTGTTAGTGAGGGTGTGTGTGCTGTATGGCTCACACACACAACGTTTATATTAGTGGGTGACATTTTTTGATAAATTACCAACGATAATAAAGGTTATATGTGAGTATATGTATAGGTGTGTTTGTGTGTGGATTGTTTGTATGGTTACCTATTTTTTTATTTGTTTTAGACCAGAAAATAAACACCATCGCTACACAAAGGAATAAACTCACAGCCCAATGCTTTTGTTTATTACGTGAAAATTGAAATGTACAACAACAAAAAACAGAACAACGTAACCACTACAAATAAAAACGAACGAACGAACAAACAATCAACATGACTCATAGCCGCTATTGTTTGCGACACTATAACTTGTCAATTTGGTGAAATAAAACAAATTTTTTATTCGAAATAAAATTGTATACCCTACTTACTAATCCAGGAAATTTTTTCTATCGGTATCTATTACTTACTTACTCAGCTGGCTTGTGACAGAGCATTTGTTCCATAAGCCGAGCTTAAGGGGACCCCCCCCATTCTCGGGGTCAAAATTTTTTGGCTTGTGACAGAGCATTTGTTCCATAAGCCGAGCTTAAGGGGACCCCCCCCCATTCTCGGGGTCAAAATTTTTTGATTTAATTCGAATCTACAGTAATTCAAAAATGTCCCTACAAAATTTCAAGTGAAAATCTCAAGAACTCTTGAAGATATAGCCGATTTATTGTGTCAGCATCAAGTGATGGCTGAAGGGACTCTCAAACTTTAAACGGGTTTTTCTCCTTTGCGAATGGCGGGCACGATAACTCAAAAAGTAATAACCCAATCGATTCCAAATTTTTACGCGTTTCTCTGTGAGTGTATAGCTATCGTATGAACTAGGATAACGTCAATCGGTGAAGATCTTCCTTATTTTTTAACTTGGTTTTTGGTAAAAAATCGGCGATTTTCCAAAAGTATTTTTTCAAAGGTCCTCAATTTTTTTAATTTTAGAGCGATGTAAATAATCCTAGTTCATACTAGAGCCAGACATTTACTCTTTCTAACACTGTTGAAATTTTCGGATTCCGATGTTCCAGTGAGGAGTTATCAAGCCCGCCATCAAAAATAAGGATTTCTCTTTAATTACAAAAAACAACAACAAAACAATTACAAAATTTTTTTAAAAAATATTTTTCTTCTCTTTTAAATCTTCAAATATATATGTGCAAAGTTACAAACCTTAACAAGCATTGGTATTGATTTATCAGCCCATTGAAAATCTTGAAAAATTAAAATCGAGAATGGGGGAGGTCCCTTAAAAAAAAAATCCAGACGCGTCGGTCTTGTGCGCAGCCCATCCAATTTGAAAGACCAAGATGTTGTCTTTTACTTGATTTTTCCATCTGATTCGTGGTCTTCCCCTTCTGCGTGAAGCATCATTTGCCTCGCTTTTATATGCCTTTTGAATCGAATTCTCATAAATTCTCACAACATGACCAAGCCAAAGTAGTCGCTGCAGCTCGATACGCCCGACTATGACGATGCCCGAGAATAGATAGTACCATGTGCTGTACTATCGTTTATTCGACGGCGATATTCTCCGTCAATGCAGATCGGCCTATAGATCTTTCAGAGAATTTTTCTCTCATACTTCTGATCCATACACCAGCAATGGTAGTATCAGCGTGTTGCAGAGAGTGAGTTTGGTCTGACGAAAGGTGATATTGTTTCTAAATTGCTTACTTTGATCATAGTAGCATCTGTTGGCCAACACTATCCTTCTCCGAATTTCAAAACTAATGTCATTAGTTTTATTTATGGCTGTACCAAGGTATATAAAATATTTGACTACCTCGAAGCTGTAGTTCTAAAGTTCCACAGTTGACAGACTCCTTCTCAATTTGTTCAAAGATGGCTTTTACCGTTCGCAATGTTCGACCCATTATGTCGATGTCGTAGGCGAGTAACATATGCTATTTTCATCTCCTATGACATTTTCCAGCAGGGTGTTAAACAGGTCACACGACAAACTGTCATCTTGTCTGAACCCTCGTTCAGTATTGAAAGGCTCAGGGAGGTCCTCTCCACCCTTTTATGTGAACCGTCAGTTGACTCGCTTTTAAATGCCTTTGGAGCTGGGGCATTCTCATCCATTCTCACGGCATAACCTAACCAACGTAGTCGCTGCAGCTCGATAGTCTGAATATGTCAATGTCCGAGCATAGATGGTACAACTCATGGTTCATTCCACGGCGATATTCACCATCAACCCATCGGCCCATAGATTTTTCGGAGAAATTTTCTCTCAAACACTCCAAGAGCTGCCACACCTGCTTGCGCAAGTACCCATGCTTCAGGTCCATATAATAACACGGGTAGTATCAGCCGGGAGGTGGTTTTTTAATTGTTTACTCCGACCATAGTAGCATCTTTTGGCAACACTATCCTTCTCCGAATTTAAAGCAGATGTCATTTGTTTTGTTTATGGCAGTACGGAGGCATAAAAAATCGTTCACTACCTCGAAGCTGTAGTTTTCACAGTTCCACAGTTGGTCCAAGTCTACTGGACATCTTGCGCATTGATACCACCAGCTTGGTCTTCTCGCCATTTACTGCCAATCCCACTTTGTCAGACTCCTTCTCAATTTGTTCAAAGGTAGCTGTTACCGTTCACAATGTTCAACCCATGGTGTCGATGTCGTCGGCGTAGTCGAGTAACATATGTTGTTTGGTGTACCTCTGTACATTTCATTTCTTGTTCCAGCAGGATTTTGCCTCTCAAACTGTCACCTTGCCTGAATCCTCGTTTGGTATTGAAAGGCTCAGATAGGTCCTTTCCGACTTTAACTGCTGACCTTGTGCCAGTTAAAGTTTTCCTGCATTGTCGTATTAATTTTGCAGGAAAGGCAAACGCAGACATGACTTTAAACACCTCAGAACGAATAGGGCTGTCGAATGCGGCTTTATGGGGTCTTTTTCGGGATATGGCGCAGTATGAAAATCTGGTCTATGGTAGATTTGTGAGGTCTGAAGCCGCATTGGTATGGTCCAATAATGTCATTGTCATTCAGTCGTTCACACATCACGCTGAGGTTCCAATAATTAGATATGCATTCCTCTAATTTCCATTCTCAAATTGCACCAACCAGCTTGTACATACTCCTGACTAGCATCTGACCACCGGCGTTGAATAGTTCGGCTGGTAATACATCGACACCTGCTGCTTTATTATTCTTCAGCCGATTGATTGTTATTTTGACCTCATCTTGGCTAGGTGATATACACTCTGTACCGTCTTTTATTGGTTCTGGGGGTATCTTCTTCACTGCCACTATTTGATACCAGAACCATTGCAAAATACTCCTTCCAGATCCTCAACACGCTATCTGTATCTATCACCACGTTTCAATCTTCTGCACCAAAGCTTTCGGTTTGTTGTTTTACTCATTGGTAAAATTTCCGGACTTCGTTCTGACTCATTTATTTCTCGATTTGGTCCCGTTCACGTTCGTTTTGTTCTTTTTTCTTAAGGGAACCCCCCCATTCTCGATTTTATTTTTTCAAGATTTTCAATGGGCTGGTAAATCAATACCAATGCTTGTTAAGGTTTGTAACTTGGCACATATATAATTGAAGATTTAAAAGAGAAGAAAAAAATTTACAACAAAATTTTGTTATTGTTTTGTTGTTGTTTTTTGTAATTAAAGAAAAGTCCTTATTTTTGATGGCGGGCATGATAACTCCTCGATGGAACATCGGAATCCGAAAATTCCAACGGTGTTAGAAAGAGTACATGTCTGGCTCTCGTATGAACTAGGATTATTGGCTTCGCTCTAAAATTAACAAAATGGTGGACCTTTGAAAAAATATTTTTGGAAAATCACCGATTTTTGACCAAAAAACAAGTTAAAAAATAAGGAAGATCTTCACCGATTGGCTTTATTCTAGTTCATACGAGAGCTATACACTCCCAGAGAAACGTTGCAAAATTTGGAACCGATTTAATTGTTAGTTTTTGAGTTATCGTGCCCGCCATTCGCAAAAAAATGTTTAGAGAAAAACGCGTTTAAAGTTTGAGAATCCCTTCAGCCATCACTTGATGCGGACACATTAAATCGGATATATCTTCAAGAGTTCTTGAGATTTTCACTTGAAATTTTGTAGAGACATTCTTTAATCAGTTTAGATTCAAATTATGTCAACAAAAATTTTGACCCCGAGAATGGGGGGGGGGGTCCCCTTAAAATACGTGTCTTCGTTTTTCCTTTTCTTACGATATTCCTCTCTCGCATCACGTGTTGTTACTGTCCGCAGGGTTGCCCTATACATTGCGTTTTTTTCACCTCAGTAGCATTACGATACTCCTGACCGTGCCAAGGTTTTCTTGATGGTGATCTTTGGTACCCAAGTGTTGCTTTTGCTGCAGGATTGGGTAATTCTTTGCCATTGTGCTTCAATACTATTATCGGGACAAGAAGTGCTTTTGACTAGCAAGTGGGTAAGTTGAGCGAAGTAGGCTTCTGCTATCTGTGCTGTTTGTTACATTAGATCGGACCTTTGCTGCTACATTAAGGCGAGTGCGAACCTTGGCTGCCACAAGGTTAGGGCCGAATCTATATTCGCTCTTCGGATCGATCGAACGTCTAAAACACTGGATGAATGCCTGCCGTCTATCACAACATGATCAATTTGATTTCTCGTTGTTTGATCGGTAGAAATCCTGGTTACCTTGTGTATATCGAGATGCTTGAATCTGGTGCTGTTAACTACCATGTTTTTTGTTGCCATAAAGTCAATTAACCGCATTCCGTTGTTGGATATTTCTTCATGGAGGCTGAATTATCCAACAATGGGGCCAAAAATATTAGGTTGGGGAAAAATAAATCCAGCCGGTCGTCGAAAATGTCGATAAAATCGGAGAAATGATCGAAGTTGACCGGCATGTTAGCAGTCGTAACATCGCCCAGTAGCTAAAAACCATTTACACAAAGCTGGATTTAAAAAGAAGCTCGATGGTTGGGTGCCACACCAATTAACAGAAAAAATAGGATGCATCGAATTTCCATCTGCGAAGCCTTGGCCAAACAGAATGAGATAGACCCATTTCTTAAACGGATGGTGACTGGCGATGAGAAATGGATCACATTCGATAACCCTGTGCGAAAACAATCGTGATCAAAGAGCGACGAAACACCTCAAACGGTGACCAAACAAAGGCAAATGACCAGAAAGGTTCTGTTATGCATTTGGTGGGATTGGAAGGGGTTTAATTATTATGAGTTGGCTAAACGCTAAATTCTGACCTCTACTGTTAACAACTGGACCGTTTGAAGATATCAAATGACCACAAACGGTCAGAAGGAGAGTTGTTGTGTTGCACCAGGACAACGTTAGATCACACACATCTACAGTTACTCACCAGAAACTTCGGGAGCTTGGTTGGGAAGTTTTAATGCATCAGCCATACAGTCCGGACTTGGCAAATATATATTTTCTTGCATGATAAAAAAATTTGGTGAATTGTGAAAATCGACTACCAGAGTTTTTTGCAAATAGAGAGCAAGACTTCTATGAGAGAGGCATTATGAAGTTACCTTTAAAATGGCAAAACAAATCATACAACAAAACGGTGCATATTTGGCCCAAATCGGACATTTCGAAGCATGTTAAATAAAGTGCTATAGTTCATTTAAAAATAATGGATTTCTTTTTCCCCAACCTAATATTTTCCCTTCCGATATTTGCATTTAAATCTCTTAGCAGAATTTTAATGTCATGGCATGATAAAATATGTCTTTGATCTGTTCATCTTTGTCTTCCGTGGGAGCATGGACTTATTAGCGTCCACTGGTGTAGAAGAACTTCGCATTTTTACGGATTATAGCAATTCGCTCATCTACTGAGTGAATCTCGAGGTATTTTATTCTCCTATTAACCATAAATCTGCAGTCAAATTCATGTCTCATTTCATGGCAGCTATAAATCATCTAATTTACTTTAGCATTTCCTGTAGGTCACTAATATGGGCTGAATAAATCCGCCAAAGCGAAAACTGCGCCTGTTCTGTACAACGTGCCCACATTCCAAATGCAGATTCGCATATCGTGGTCTTTTATACGTTTACGGGGTTTGTCAACGTTAGGGGGTTTGGTTTCCTTTTTCGTTGCCTTTTCATAGTAGGAGGGGTTTTCCTAGTGTGGGCAACTAGCCTAACGCCTCAACCCATTTTTTTATAGTTTTTATGGGCGAACTCACGGCACATATCAGCTCAAAATGTCATGAGATGATGAAAGTAGCTACCCCAGGTGCAAACACGGGGAGGTCACAATTGAGATGAAAGATGAACGAAGTTAGAGCCAATCAGAGCCGTTGTTTGGTTTCTAACATCTCCTACGTCACCCATCCCAGTTTCTTTAGAAGATATATTATTCCTGTATGCTATTTCATGGTCGGCCCAGCCGATTCTAGACGTTTTTATACCCTACACAACTATGTTGTCAGGGTATTATAGGTTTGTGCAGCCCCAAGAGTTTGTAACGCCGCGAAATGTTGGTCCTACACCCACCTTTAAGTATACCGATCGTCATATCTCGACTAGCTGAGTCGATCTAGACATGTGTGTCCGTCCGTCCGTCTGTCCATTATATTTTGTAAACACGACACAGGCCACAGTTATGGACCAATCTTCACGACATTTTGCATGTAGGACCGGTTCTGGCCAAAAAAGACCCCTATTATTTTTGGTAAATATAGGTTAATATTTAGGGGATGAAATGAACCAAAAACTTAATTTTTGGCGGATTTTCTAGACACTCCAGAGGCCGCAATTAAGGCCCAAACACCGTGAATCGGGGGATCGGGCCAAAGGATAAGCAGCATGCCGTTTTTGATAAAGATCAGTCAATATTTAGCGGGTCAAATGGACCTTGTGAAAAATTGTGTGAAAAATTACAAAATTTGTATTCTATAGCGTATATATTTTCCCTCTTCCCCTGAAGGATATAGACCCAATATATCCAAGAGGAGTGGTTGACCTTTAAATTGATACCAATTATATTGTCGTATGTACTCGGATGTGGGAGTTACACCTAAATATTTACAGGTGCTTACGTATTCAGATATTATTTAATAACCCATTACCACATTAGAGGACGAAAAAATAGCGCGGATAGCTTTGAAAATCTCTATGGGTATCCAGGTATGGTCAAGGACAAAGCCTATAATTTTCGGTGATGATCAGATAATAATATTGGGATGAAGTGGACCGAAAACTTTTTTTGTGGTTTTTCGAGTCGATCTAAAAGGTCGCAATTGAAAACCGAATATTACACCACAACCCACGGTGAAGAAAATCTGGACAAGTAATTAGAAGGGCTGTACTGAATAATATTTGTTGACCTCTAGTCGGTCAAGAGGGTGCAAATATCGCGCGAAGTATGGCCCAAGCTCAGAAAGTAGTACCACAGAAAGTTAGATGTTCGTGGAAGTTGTGTAGGGTATCATATGGTCGGCCCCGTCCGACTATACTGCTCCGCTCACTGGTTTCAAAATATTTCATTTTGCTTTCCAGTATTTTATTTCTCTCTGGCTTTTTTATTTCCATTGAATTGGTTTGTTTGTTAAAGTGTAATTGTCTCATTGTAACTGAATCAGTGATGAAGTGTACAAAATGAAAAAAAACACACACACACAAAAACAACGACAAAAACATGCCGTGTAAACATTGGATGAATGACATCGACTGTGTTTACACACACACACACACATATAAATATCAAAATATGCATATGAATCTAATTCGTGGTTATCACAAAACACCCACACAATGGCCCTTAACCCTCGAGAGACGTGTCGGGAGTGAAAGAGAGAGAGCGAGAAACTGAGGAGCATTCATGATACATACACATATAATAAACAAAAGGTTCTTGTGTAAACTACACACATTTGAGCAATCACACAAACACTTACACTTTGGTCAATTGACTCATATTTGTTGTTGCTGTTGCTGTCGTTTTGTTGTAGTTTTTGTTGACACTACTACAACACATATACTCTACTGCCATGACATGGCAACCTAAATAATAATAACAATAATAATAAAAAACATACATGCACACACACAAACACACACTCGTGCTAGCTATCATAGAAACACTTTGACATTGATAGATTTGTTTATAAACATTTGGCCACTCATGCTCGAGTTCCCTTCACTTTTTCGCCCCACATCCCATTGTTGTGGTTCACTTTAATGACCATGTAGTGTCACTGTCAATCAATAAATGATGGAAGATATGTTTCCATGGAGGTAGGGGGTGGTTGGCTGGCTGTTGGTATGGGTTATAATAAAAAACATATCATGGGATTTTGGCTGTAATTTCATATAACAAAAATGGGCAGAGAGAGGGACAAAGGAAGGAAGGAAGAGAGTCGGGGAGGGAGCATTTGAAATCAGGAGAAAAAAAGTTTTTGTAGGCTTTTGGGGCTAACAAAATAAAAATAATAATATAGAAACTTCATTGAAAACAAAATACATACATAAATATATGTATGGATATGACAATATGTCAAAAAGTTTAATAGAATTTTCAATAGGATTTTTTGTTATTTTTTTCTGTGTGTCATCAATTTTTTAAACCAAACATGGGATTAAATTTGCTTTTGTTATGGATTTAAAGTTTAGCAAAACAATAAATATTATAAATTGTTATGCTTATTTATTTAAAATTAAAAGTTATAAATTCTATAAAAAAAAAACAAACACTAAACACTTTTTTATTTATTTTCAGAATAATTGGTGGGTATCTATCCAGGCTATTAATAAAAAAAAGAAAAAATCCATTTAAGGACAATTACAAAGCCATTATAGCGTATACGTACTGTCAGCAGTTATACGCATAATGGTACCGCAGAGTAAGTAAATGCAGTTTTAAATAAAAAATAACCCAAAAATAAGCCGTATTTTAGGATAACTTGAAGGTTTTCTTGATAAATGTATGACCGATTAATGTATTTTTCCTTAAAAAAATATATTTACCAAATATTGGAATGATTTTGAATGTATGAACAAGGAATAAGTTCAATCGTGGTCATGTAAAATATAAACATGCACTTCAAAATGTTTGTTAAAATTTTAAATAATTTTATACTTGTGATATGCACGTTTTTTGATAATTTTTTATAGAGCTGTGTCTCTACATTGAAAATCAGATTACTTTATTCAGATGTATTGAATACTTTAAAAGATATGTACTGTAGAAACTAGTTACGCAAAATGGGTGAAAAATTGTCAAATTTTTGTACATGTCTTCGTTAAGCCATATCTTCTGTATTTTGTAAAGTATAACAGTGTAGCGTACATCAATGTGTAGATGAGATAATTTTCTTTGAAAATAAATTAATTTCATTGTTATACTCAGTCAGCGACAAAAGATATGATACCAGGGATGTGACCATTGATGTACGGCTTTGGTCATGTGAACTTTAGCAATTTGATGGAAATATGTTTACATTTTTGCGACACTTTTAATTGAAAGTATGTCAATATAATGCATTTATTTTTGCATAAGAATCTAGTTAATGAAAATTAATAAACTTCATAAAAATACACCGATTGCTTTAGAAGTTATGGCCCACAGAAAATAGTTACGCAAAAAGGGCAAAATTTAGACACCTTTTTGTACATGTCTTTATTTAGCCATATCTCATGTATTTCAGAAAATACAATAGTGTAGCTTACATCAATGTATAGGCGAGATCATTCTCTTTCAAAATTGATAAATATCATTGCCATACTTAGTCAGCGACCAAAGATATAATACGACGACTATAACCTTTGATGTACATCTGCAGTGGTGTATAATTTGGCAATTGAAAGGACAGATTTTTACATTTCTTGGAAACTTTTAATTGAAAACATGTCAATATAAAACATTTATTTATGCTCGAGTATCCATGTACTGAAAATCAATTTACTTCATTTAAATAAAGCGGCTATTTTAAAAGTTATGACCCACAGAAAATAGTTACGCAAAAAGGGTAAAATTTAGACACATTTTAGTACATGTCTTCCTTTAGCCATATCTCATGTATTTCAGAAAGTACAATAGTGTAGCGTACATCAATGTATAGGTGAGACAATTTCCTTTCCAAATAAATCAGTGACATTACCATATGTGATTAGCACCTCAAGATATGATACCACGACATTGACCATTGATGTCCACCTTTTGTCACGTAACATTTGGTGTTTCAATAGACAGTATTTAACATTTTCTAGAATCTTTTAAGTGCAAGTCTGTGAGTATAGTGCATTTTTTGGAGGAATATCTATGTAATCAAAATCAATTTATTTCATGCAAATATAGATCTACGGCCCCCAGAAAACAATTACTCAAAATAGGTGGAATTTAGGCACATTTCCGTATGGTATTTTAGAAAGTACTTTGGTGTATCATATATCAATGTGTAGGTGAGTTAATGAATCCTTTTGAAATAAATGGTATTGCCATATTTAATCAGCACCCTAAGATATGGCACCACGACTGTGATCATTTATGTATAGAGATGGTATTTACCGGGTATTTACCGGGTAAATACCCAAGGGGTGGGTAAATACCGGGTAAATACCCATTTGCGGGTATTTATTTGGGTATTTACTATATTGACTCGGTAATACAACATCTTACACCCTATTTCCGGGTTTCTGTTATCAAATCGATTTAGAATAGATAGTTTTACGATACTTTAAAGACGTGGGTAAATACCCGTTTTTACCCAAAAATTGGGTATAAACTCATTAACTGCCGAACCACTTGACATAGGCGGCCAAAATTTTGCACACATGTTTCTAATGACAAAGCAAATATAGAAATCCAACATGGGGTCCCTGTGTCCAAGTTTTGATATAGCCCCCATATAACCATATCTCCCGATTTAAGGTACTTTTAGCCTATTATACACATTTTGAGGCCAAATTGGCTGTAATTTGGCACAGAGTGTTCTTTTTGGGTACCAAATGTCCATGCAAAATTTTATGTATGTAGGTCCACGTTTACTGGTAGCCCCCATACAAAGGAACCCCTATTTTGAGTATTTACCCACTAAAGTCCACTAAAGTCCCTATATATCTTTCGATTTGTTCGAAATTTGGCACAGAGTAATGAATAGGGTCTAGAATGATGTGTGTTAAGTTTCGTGAAAATCGGTTCAGATTTAGATATAGCTTCCATATATATCATCGTCCAATTTAAGGTAAATTGTGTACAAAAGTCCTTATATATCTTTCGATTTGCACGAAATTTGTCATAGCGTAGTGAAATAAATCTAGAATGATGTGTGTTAAGTTTCGTGAAAATCTATTCAGATTTAGATATAGCTCACATATATATTTTTAACCGATTTAAGATAATTGGTACATCAAAGTCTCTGAAAATCATTCGATTTTCACGAAAGTTGTCATAGCGTACTGAATTAAGTCTAGAATGATGTGCGCTAAGTTTCGTGAAAATCGGTTCAGATTTAGATGTAGCTCACATGTATATTTTCGTTCGCTTTTATGTACTTGATGCCCCAAAGTTCCTATATATCTTTCGATTTGCACGAATTTTGGTATAGAGTACTGAATTTAGTCTAGAATGATGTTGCTAAGCTTCATACTGAAGACACAACGTACTGCAGTAATATAACTTAGCCTCTGGCAAGTTTCCCTGAAATCGGTTCAGATATAGATATACAACAAATAAGCATCGTCTGTTAGGATACATATGTAGAATATACCCAAAGTGGTGAAGGGTATTCTATAGTCGGCCCAGTCCGTCTTTTCTACTTTCCTTACTGGTTTATGTTAATTTTCTGGAAATTTTAAATGTAAATTTGACAGTTTAACCGAACCGAATTTTCTGACAGTAAAACCGATTTTGGTACCGATTTTAATAAATCAATGACGAATTTGCACCTCTGTGTTCCTAATATACTCGGTTCGGGCTTTAATCCCCAAAAATAAATTTCCACTCCAGGTAATTGAACTCGATTTTGGCGATGGGTGGTTTTCTGTTGGTGGGACTTTTGAAGACTTATTTAAGACCATCAATACCATTGTTTGGCAAGGTGGAGGACCAGTTTGTCTTTATAAATAAGGGAAGTGGCAACAGAGGATATGCTGAAATGCCAGTGAGTCATCCAATAGTTATTCCGGACTGATATTATTTATGATGTATCAGTGTCGAACACTTCTTTGGTTCGTATATTAAGACTCCATCATTATGTTGTGTTTTGTAACTTAAATGACCTATTTGGCTTTGTTACTACACCTAATAAAATTAATCTACAAAGACACCTGTGGCCTCGTCTATAAAGACCCTACTCGTGCACAAAGAAAAAAGACTCCCTTCACTTCGTCTATAAAAACTTTCTTCAGCTCGTCCAACAAAAATCCCCCTTCAGCTCTTTTTTAAGGACTTATTTTCATTCGTTAGCGTATTCACGTTAGCATATTCTATGCTAATACAATATTTTTTTCAAATACTCTTTTAGTCTCCCCGAAGTTCTTAAAATCAACTTCGGCTAATTGGAAATCTCTACTTAAGTAACTCAGTGGTCTAGCTTTTGTTTGATTTAATCTGAAAACTTTTCAATTATCATAGTTTTCCATCCCGATGTTCAATGTGTATTTAATTAAAAAAGAAAATTATATGCTCATCAGCATTTGTAGTTTTCATTCACTTTTGTTTGGATTTTCCTTTCATTTTTCCAAACCCCTTCTTTCTTGAGAAATAATTTCTTTAAAAAATATTTCTTTTTCGCTCTCCTCCCTCTCTCCTTTTTTCCCAATTCATTATTTAAACAAAATTATATCATTTTCACAGTTGTCTGTTTTTTCGCGAATTTTCCACCATTGGAAAATTTTTCTTGCTATGACATGATTTCTTTTATTGAAAAACTTTTAACGAGTGCCAAAGGGGGGGAGAGAGAGAGCCAAAGAAAATGAGAGATGGTCGTGTGATGTCGATGTCGTCGTTGAAAGATATTTGATTCCTGTTCATAAATCACGGGATTTGTTAGAAACTTTTAAAACGAAAATAAGCAAAACTGCAAATAAAAAATATAAAAAAGAAAATAACAACAACAGAGCAAAAATCTTGGCACATATTTGGTATGGCATCTTGTTGTATAAATCTTTAATAGTTGTATAAAGCAAACAAGAACAACAAAAGCAACGATTTGCTGAGCACAAAACATAAACAAGACAACAACTAAAAATCAAGGTAAACTCTAAAATAGAAGGATAGACAAATTCAAAGCGTTTTTATTTCGGATTTTTATACAACAGAGAACACTAACACATACACATACATGTAGTGCTTTATTTTATATATTGATGATAAAGTATGTGTATAAAAATTGTTGTGTATATGTGTGTGATCTAGTGTATGGGAATACCCTACACATCTACAAGCTCTTGGCCACTTCTAGTCCTTCAGCTGGTCTATTAGCACGCAGGCCCGTTAAGCACATCTATATAGACTCACTAGCCCTCCAGCTCTTCTATAGAGACTCCCTCCAGTTCATTTATAAAACTCCAACCAGTCTACATAGATAAGCTCTTATTCGTCTATAAAACACTCTCCACCTCGCATTAAGCTTATTGGTCTATAAGGACCCCCTCCCGCTCTTTTATAAAAACTTCCTCCAGCTCCTCTATAAAGACTTCTGTAAAAATTCCATCTAGCTCGACTTTCAAACTCTTTCCAATTGTTTTATTAAGATTATTTCCTGCTCTTCTATAAAAACTCCATTCAGTTCGTCTATATAGACTCCCTTCAGCTGTTCGATAAAGGCTCCCTTCTATCTTCTATCTAGGAAGTTCTTCTATCTAGGAAGAGACTCGTATATGAAAGACTCCAAGTTTCAATTCGTCTATAAACACTCCCCGCTTCAGCTAGTCTATGAAAGCCACCCTGTTTCAGCTTATCTTAGAGACTCCCTTCAGCTCATCTATGAATGAGCCCCTAATTCAGCTCGTCTATGAAAGCCTCCCTACTTCAGCTCGCCTTTGAAAGCCTCCCTACATTAGCTCGCCTATGAAAAACTCCCTGCTTCAGTTCGTCTACGATTGACTCCCTACTTCAGGTAGAATATGAAAGACTCCCTGCTTTAGGTCGACTATGAAAAACGTTCTGCTTCAGGTCGTCTATGAGAGATTCCCTGCATCAGGTCGTCTATGGAAAACTCCCTTCAACTCGTCTATGGAAGACGCCCTGCTTCAGGTCGAATAAGAAAGACTCTCTTCTTCAGTTTTTTTATGAAAGCCTCCCTACTTCAGCTCTTCTATGAATGATTCCCTGCTTCAGCTCGTCTATGAATGACTCCCTGCTTCAGCTCGTCTATGAATGACTCCCTGCTTCAGCTCGTCTATGAATGACTCCCTTCTTCAGCTCGTCTATGAATGACTCCCTGCTTCAGCTCGTCTATGAATGACTCCCTGCTTCAGCTCGTCTATGAATGACTCCCTGCTTCAGCTCGTCTATGAATGACTCCCTGCTTCAGCTCGTCTATGAATGACTCCCTGCTGTAGCTCGTCTATGAATGACTCCCTGCTGTAGCTCGTCTATGAATGACTCCCTGCTTCAGCTCGTCTATGAATGACTCCCTGCTTCAGCTCGTCTATGAAAGACTCCCTGCTTCTGTTCCTCTACTGATTCAGCTCGTCTGCTGTAGATCGTTCATAAAAGACTGCCCACTTCAGCTGGTCTATGAAAGACTCCCTGCTTCTGTTCCTCTACTGCTTCAGCTCGTCTGCTGTAGATCGTCTATAAAAGACTGCCTGCTTCAGATTGTCTATGAAAGACTCCCTGCTTCAGCTCGTCTCTGAATAACTCCCTGCTTCAGATCGTCCATGAAAAAATCCCTGCTTCAGCTCGTCTATGAAAGAGACCCCGCTTCAGCTCATCTATAAAAGACTCAGTGCTTCAGATAGCCTATGAAAGGCTCCATGCTTCAGCTCGTCTATGAAAGACTTCCTGCTTCACGTCGTCTATTAAAGACTTCCTGTTTCAGTTGGTCTATGAAATGCTCCCTGCTTCAGGTCGTCTATGAGAGATTCCCTGCTTCAGCACACAAAAATACTCGCTTTTTTAGCTTGTCTCTGAAAGACTCCCTACTTCGGCTCGTCCATAAAGAATCCCTACTTCAGCTCGTCCATAAAGACTCCTTGCTGCAGTTGGTCTATAAAAGACCCCCTGCTTCAGGTCGAATATGAAAGAATTCCTGCTTCACCTTGTCTATGAACGACTCTCAGTCTCCTCTCATCTATAAACATTATATCCACCTCGTCTTTCCGATCGTCCTTTGCCGACTGTAGCTGCTTGTTTATATATAAAATTTCTTTACAACTCAGCTTAAAAAGAATTTTCCACGCACGACTAGTTTTAGAGTAGATGTCATATAAAGTTTTCCTACAAAATAGTTCGTAGAAGAGGAGATTTACACAAAAGAAAGAAAAAGGAAGAGAGCGGTACCGAACAGCTTCTACGAAGAAGATGACTTTTTCACAAGTATATGGTTATGGTATTAAGCCTCATAAAAACAGGCACACACACACACAGCCAACTACATATCCATCCTCACCTATTCATACACATGCAGATTTGTATTCATATGCAAATCACAAGCTTAATCTCAGGTACATATAGACAACATATATGTATATATATATATATACATATATACACCTCCATAACATGACTTTGCCATGTGGAAGAAGCAACACTTTTGGAGTTAAAGATGCCTTGAAAGTATTTAATAGCAGTTGGTTATTTTTGAACAAGAAAAAAATTGCCAACAACAACAGCCACATTTAAAAAACATACAGACTTTTCTGTTGGATCAACAAGAAGAAGAAGAACAAGACCAAGAAACAAAACCAAAAAACGAAGAAAATCATGACATGCCATCAGACGCACTGCTTCAGAAATCATCCACAATTAAAGCACCTTTATGTTTTTGCGTGTGTGTATCGTACATGTGCCTGTTTTCTGTGTTTTGTCTTTAAAATTGAAACAGTTTTCATTTTTTACTTCTTCTCTTTTTTTTTCTTTTGAAAAGAAAGAACAAAACTGAAGCAGCAAAAAATAAACAGAAAGTTATTCTTTGTATCCTTTAAACCGATTGCTGTTGGTAAATGGTGAGTGAAAGATGCAGAGGAAAATTAAAACGGAAAATCACAGAAACGCACACACACACACACCGACATACACGCAATGAAATGTGTCACTTTGGTAAAGTGTTCTTTGGTTAAAATTGACACGTGTGCTTAGTGTGCAGAGCCGATGTCCAGGTATGTCTATCGAGTTGGACAGTTTTTTTCTGTTTTTAATTTTCAAGAAAATATACAGAAATTGCAGTTTCTTAAATTGACTTAAAAAAATGAAATATTTTTTTCGAAGGAGGATGAATCTCCTGAAGCGGGGAGTTTATATACAGCTGGAGGGAATATCTTAAAAAAATGAAGTTTGAGAGATATACTGAAGACAGCTGAAGGGAGTCTTTCATAGACCAGTTAAATACGAGAATCTTTCATAGACGAGCTGAAGCAGGGAATATTTCATAGAGGAGCTGAAGCAGGGAGTCTTTTGTATACGAGCTGAAGAGGGGCTCTGTAATAGACGAGCTTCAGCATGGAGTGTTCCGTAGACGAGTTGAAGTAGGGAATCTTTTATTGGGAGATACTATCATAGACGAGCTGAAGGGATTATTTCATTGACGAGCTCAACGGAGATGTTATAGGTGAGCTGAAGGGAGATGTCATAGGGGTGATGAAGGGGGACGATACAGGTAAGCTGAAGGGAACCTTTACTGATAGTATTCTGTGTAGACTATGCAGGCGATCTTTCTACTTTTGAAGACAAGAAAAAGAAAATCTTTGAAGGCGAATTTGAGAAAATCTTAATAGGCGATCTATAGTTTTTTTTAGCTTTAATAAGAGAGTTGGAAGAGTATTTAGATGCAAGTTGGAGGCATTATTTATAGATCGAAATGATTATTATCGGACTAGCTAGATGCATTGGAGGGCTGCTTTTAAAGACATAGACCAGATCATAGACCTACTGACGCAGGGATTATTGATAGACGGGCTGAAGCAGGGAGATTTTCATAGACGAGTTGACGCATCGAGTCTTTCATAAGCGAGCTTAAACAGAGTCTTTCATAGCCGAACTGAAGCAGGGAGACTTTCATTGACGAGCTAAAGCAGGGAGTCTTTAATAGACGAGTTGAAGTAGAGAGTGTTTCATAGACGACCAAAGAAGGGGGTCTTTCGTAGATCTAAAGCGGGGAGTCTTTCATAGACGAGTTGAAGCATGAAGTCTTTAATAGACCAGCAAGGAGTCTTTCATAGACCAGCTGAATCAGGGAGTCTTTCATAGACCAGCTAAAGCAAGGAGTATTTCATAGACCAGACCAGAGAAGCAGGGAGTCTTTCTTAGACCAGCTGACGCAGGGAGTTTTTCATAGACCAGCTGAAGCTGGGAGCCTTTATAGACCAGCTGAAGTAGGGTGTCTTTCACAGAACAGCTGATGCAGAGAGTCTTTTTAGATAAGCTGAAGCAGGATGTCTTTCATGGACGAGCGGAAGCAGATATATTTTTTACTGGAAGGAGTATTTCATAGTCGAGCTGAAGCAGGGAGTTTTTCATAGACCAGCTGAAGCATGGAGTCTATGCATGGAGTTTTTCATATACCAGATGAAGCAGGAAGTTTTTGATAGACGAGCTGAAGCAGGGCGTATTTCATAGACGACCTCAAGGAAGACGTTATAGGTGAGCTCAAGGGATTCTACAGGGTTGCCCATATTCGAGGGATCCATCTGACAACGCCATAACTTTTGACAGAGATGTCACATCGCTTAATGACAGATCGCGTCTGAAGCGTCAGCCCAAGCAGATTTTTACCATGAACCAATACACGCCACGCGAGCGCTCTGAAATAGTTGACATTTACATTCAACAGAAGAAGTCAATTGTGAAAACTCAACGTGCTTTTAAAACATTAAAAAATGTGAAAAGTGCGCCTTCTAAGAACGCCATTAAGCGTTTGTACGAAACATTCTCGACTGGTAAGGTTCTTTCTAATCCGAATAGGCCATATAAAAGTCGACCAAGGCGATCGGCCGAGAATATCGCTGCCGTACGAGCCAGTGTTGAGATGGCCCCAAGAACATCCCAAAAACGCCGTTCTCAGCAGTTCGGCATGGCTCGGTCCACTTTAAAACGGATTATTCGCATTGATTTGCATTTGTTCCCGTACAAAATTCAATTGACGCAAAGAATGTTGCCTGCGGACAATCCTCGTCAATTGGAATGGGCCCAAAGAGTCATCGAAATGGCCGAAGATGACGAGCAATTTTGGAACAAAATTATCATGTCCGATGAAGCCCATTTCACATTGAATGCGACCGTAAATAAGCTAAATTGCCGTTTTTACGCCACTGAATATCCTCAGAAGATTCAAGAAGTGCCTCTTCATGACAAAAAAGTCACAGTTTGGTGCGGCGTTAGTGCGAAAACGGTCATTGGACCGTTTTTTTCCAAAATGAAAATGGCCATGCTGTTACCATCAATCAAGAGCGTTATCGCGACATGATGACCAATTTTGTGATGTCAATTATTCGTTGAAAGCGTATGAGGCAGTTCTGGTTTCAACAAGACGGCGCTCCACCGCACACAAGTCGCAAAACAATCGATTTTCGGAAGAATTTGTTTCCGGGCAGTTTGATGTCGAATAGTGCTGATTTGGACTGGCCACCACGTTCGCCCGATTTGACGCCGCCTGACTTCTTCTTGTGGGGATATTTGAAGTCAAAGGTTTACGTTAACAAGCCAATGTCCGTAGAAGAGCTCAAGGACAACATTCGTGAAGAAATAGCCGCTATTCCGGCCGTTGGCAAAAACGATGGAAAATGCAGCATCAACGCCAGAGGCGGCCATTTGAGAGATATCATATTCAAAAATTTATGTAAACAAACCTACTTGGAACAAATTAAATGATTAACATTGCCAATCGCCAAATTTGTATTTTTTTCTTTGATTAAAAAAAAAAAACATGGGTCCGTCGAATATGGGCAATCCTGTACAAAATAGAAGTCAACCACATAGTGATTGTGCAGAATAGAGTACCGAATGGACCTTCTATAGAATATAAAACCTTCCCTTTCTGGGAATATATATTTAAAATTGAACATGTCCGGATAGAAATTTTATAGAACAGAGTCAAATACAGAGTAGAGTACAGGGAGAGTTTTCTATAGAATGCAAGACCATGGTAATTTGGAAAATAAGGTATTTCATAGAATAGAGAATGGGTTCAATTTATGACTTTTAATATAATAATTACTAACTTTTTGACATTACCCATAATTCTAACTTAAATTAATTTTGCCGAAAAAGGAAATTTCCCTTTCATTCACAAAGTGTTCGCACACATTTTTCAAAACTCATCACTAACAGATTCTGCCGAATGTGACATTTGTGACATGATGATCATATATTTGCATGTATGTATTCATGTATTACACAAACATTGACTTGCCAAACTAATAGAAAATAATTTGTCAAAATCTGAATAATCCTTTCACGGAGACATTCACATGAAGAACATTAACAAAACATGACTTGTAACCTTTATATGTGGATGGAAGTAGAAGCATGTTTGAGCAATTCTTGGAACAAAAATTGGGAGGAGGAGGATGATGAAGCAGAGTGAGTAAAACTTTACGGCAATTATAACGCCTTTACGGATATTTAACATTTTTCTAGACATTTGGTGGTCTTACATGGTACACACAACACACGCAAACACTCATCACACAATGTTTTAAATATTTAAGACATTTGATGTAATACTTAGGGCCATATGGAGGTCTGTTTGCCTGAGAGCGGGTGTATGTGTGCGTGTGTGTACTTTTACCTAACGAGCTATGCAAAACATTTATTATTAATGTTCATCATGTCGACTAATTTTAATTAAGGGAAATATAAACCTATATTTGTTTTCTCTTCTTGCACACACACACACACAATCTCTCTCTTTCTCTCGTTCTCTTTAGTTTGTCAAGGATTTGTAATAACTTCTTAATATGTTTTTAATACTTTTAATTGCAATTAAATTACAACAAACTACAGCAACGACGACAAGGGACTAGAATACTATTATGTTCCCACACACAACCAGGTACCAACACAATCAAATTTCTCCGACAAGTCTTACGTTGCAGCCTCCCAGAACACATACCCCCTGACCAATATGACTGCAGGTTTCTTCTAAAACTTACAAAACACACACACACAGAGAAAGGGAGACAGAGAGAGAGAAAAGTACCGCTTTTCATTGTGTTAATTACTCCAGAACTGCGATAGTTGAAACATCGGTTGTAGCTGTAGTTGTACTTGTCTCTACCCAAGGCATTGAATGTAGTTGACTGGGTTCCTCGGTTGGCTTGCTTGGTTGTACACGTCGATTTTCTTGATTGAGACAAAAAGGCAATGTGTTTTGGCATCTGTTATGCAAATGGTCCTATACGGAAAATTATAGACACATTATTCCACAAAAGAAGGAAAATTTTACAACAACTACTATGGCCATTTAAAACTTTTTAACACTAAAAATGCACACAAACCCGAAACATACACACCTACATACATTGAGAAATATGAAGAAATTCTTTTACATGACATACTTCACTGTATGTGGTACTTGAACATTCTTTCAAATACCATACATCATCTTCAGATAGGGAATTGTTTTCGTCTTCTTCTTCTTCGTCTTTGTACCCTTGTTAAGTTTTATTGTCTTGCAGAAAGAACAGTGCAAATGAAAGAAAAATATTTAAGCTATTAAGTGTTAAAATAAAAACAAAAATGCCACAGGGAAAAATGAGAAATTTTAAATGGTTAGGCCACTTAAGCGTATACATAGTGACGTTATGTATACGCAAGCTGGTCTTAAATCTGGACGAATTTTTTAAACACATGAAGTGTATTTTAATAGGAACCAGTAAGGAAAGTGGTAAAGTCGGACTGGGCCGACTATACGATAACCATCACCACTTTGGGTATATTGTACATATGTATCCTAACAATTGCATGTCTATGTTCCCTCTTTCTCCAACCTATCCTAAGTTTAATTTCATTCGAGCAGATTAGAACCGCCTGCGTAACATGGGGAAAATGTATGGAAAACGATTTATAGCAAAATTGATACACGATATTCGGTACGCCGCGTTGTTAAAAATATAATCTATTTTCACAAAAATTAACACACATCTCTCTACACTTAATTCAGTACGCCAAATTTTGTACAAATCGAAGGATATATAAATATAGGAACCTTGGTGCATCATTTACATAAAATCGGACAAAAATATATATGGGAGATATGTCGAAATCTAAGCCGATTTTCCTGAAACTCACCACTCATCGTTCTAGACTCAATTTAGAACGCTAAGCCAAACTTTGTGTAAATCGAATCATATAAAAGGACTTTGACGCACTATTTACCTAAAATCGGACGAATATATATATATATATATATATACATATATATATATTTGAGAGCTATATCTAAATCTGAATCGATTTTCACAAAATTTAACACACATCGTTCTAGACTTAATTCAGTACGCTATGCCAAATTTCGTGCAAATCGAAGTATATATAGAGACTTAGGTGCACCATTTACCTTAAATCGGACGAAAATATATATGGGAGCTATATCCAAATCTGAACCGATTTTCACGAAACTTAACACACATCATGCTAGACCTAATTCATTACGCTGTGCCAAATTTCGTGCAAATCGAAAGATATATAGGGACTTTGGTACACAATTTACCTTAAATCGGACGAAAATATATATGGGAGCTATATCCAAATCTGGAAACTTGACACACATCGTTATAGACTTAATTCAGTACGCTATGCCAAATTTCGTGCAAATCGAAGTATATATAGACTTTGGTGCACCATTTACCTTAATTCGGACGAAAATATATATGGGAGCTATATCCAAATCGGAACCGATTTTCACGAAACTTAACACACATCATTCTAGACCTAATTCATTACGCTGTACCACATTTCGTGCAAATCGAAAGATATATAGGGACTTTGGTACACCATTTACCTTAAATCGGACGAAAATATATATGGGAGCTATATCCAAATATGAACCGATTTTCACGAAACTATGCACACATCATTCCAGACCTAATTCATTACGCTGTACCAAAATTCGTGCAAATCGAAAGATATATAGGATCCGTTTACATTAAATCGGTCGAAAATATATATGGGAGCTATATCTAAATCTGAACCGATTTTCCCAATTTCAATAGGGTTCGTCCTTAGGCCGAATAAGTGACCTATGCCAAATTTCATCCAATTTGGATTATAAATGCGACCTGTACTTTGTTTACAATTTAACATCGACCGACAGACCGACGGACATGCATAAATCGACTCAGAAAGTGATTCTATGCATATTCTCAAAAGGAACGATGTGTCTATCTCGTTTCCTTTTGCCTGTTACAAACATATGCACAAAGACATAATACCCTGTACCACAGAGTGGTGAAGGGTATAAAAACTATATGTTTTGAAGCCTCAATTTATTTTTAATTCGAATACCTCTCACTATTTATGAATTTGAATTTCGTGTGAAGATATAACTGATCTATTTTATTGTCTTGGAGAAAGAACGGTGGCAATGAAAGACAAATATTTAAGCTATTAAGTGTTAAAATAAAAACAAGATGCCACAGGGAAAAATATAAAATTTTAAATGGTTAGGCCACTTAAGCGTATACGTAGTGACGTTAAATATACGCACACTGGTGTTAAATCAGGACGGAGTTTTTTAAGGTAGTGTAGAGCAATATCTGCACTGAACTCTTAAAAAATATATATGCGCATTTTTATATGGAAAACAGGAAAAACTATATATATTGAAGCCTCAATTTATTCTTAATTCGAATCCCTCACTATTAATAAATTTGAATTTTATGTGAAGATATAGCTAAGATAAAAATTAATAATAATAAATAAATAATAAATTAATAATTAAAATAAAAACTAAAATGCTACGGGAAAAAATTTAAAATTTTAAATGGTTAGGCCACTTAGGCGTATACATAGTGACGTTAAGCATACGCACGCTGGTCTTAAATCAGTATGGAGAGTTTTAAATGCAGGAAAGGTAGGGTAATACCTGGACTGAAATCTTTAGAAAAAAACGAATTGCGCATTTTGGTATGAGAAAATAGGAAAACTATATGTGTTGAATCCTAATTTATTTTTAATTCGAATCCATCAGTATTAATAAATTCGAATTTCATGTGAGGACATGAAAGAAAAATATTTAAGTGTTATAATAAAAACAAAAAATGCTACAGGGAAAAAATATAATTTTTTAAATAATAAGACCACTTAAAAGTATACATAGTGACGTTAAATATACGCAAGCTGGTCTTAAATCAGTATGGAGTGTTTCTGTAGAGTAATGCCTGCCCTGAACTCTTTAGAAAAAAATATTTACGCATTTGTATATGAAACTAGTAAGGAAAGTTCAGAAGTCGGGTAGACTGTATGAACCCCTTCACTACTTTGGGTACATAGAAGAGATGCTAATATAGATCCTGTAGACAGAACAGACATAGCATCTTTGGAGGACCATTGAAATTGAATCGGTCGAAAATAAATGTGAGTTCTACATAGATATCTGAATCAATTAAAAAAACTCACATACATACCATTCTGAAATTTATGAAAAATTACATGTCACCATTTGTAAATTTGGTGTACCATTTGTATGAAATCGAGCAAAATTATATGCGGTAGCTATACGTAAATCTGGACCAATTTGAGCAACCGGGGCATACACCATTTGATATTCTGCAGCACAGTGCGCTGTCCAAAATGTTATTTTCTGCATATGGAACAGACGTAGGCTCCTCGCTCGAAATATTTACATAAAATCAGACAAAACCAGTAAGGAAAGTAGTAGAGTCAGACTGGGCCGATTATATGATACCCTTCACCACTTTGGTTATATTCTATATATGTATCTTAACAGACGTCGCTTTTTCGAAGGAACATTGCCATGAAATTGAACGAACTTAAATCTAAATCTAACCCGATTCTTTCGAAACATAACACACGAACTATTTTAGATTAGATTTTTATCCCAAACGCACGAAAGTCCTCATGAACCTGCAGAACAACAACATCAAGTTTAAATACAAATACAGAAAAAAGCCACAAAATTTTCGAAAATACACTTATCATGAGCGAACAAATTGTGTGACGGTCGGCCAAAGTTTGGGCTTTTAGTGAACAATTTACATTAAATCGGAGGAAAATATATATGGGAGCTAAATCTAAATATGAACCGATTTTCACGAAACTTAGCTCATATCATTCTGGAACTATGTCAGTAACCTATGCCAAAACTCGTGCAAATCGAAAGATATATAGGGACTTTGGAGCCCTATTTACCTTAAATCGGACAAAAATATATATGGGTGCCATATATAAATCTGACCCGATTTACTTGAAATTTGGCACTCGTCACTCCAGACTCCAGTACACTATGCAAAATTTCCCGCATATCGAAAAATATCTAGGGACTTTTGTCAAAAAACTACATATATGGGAGCTATAACTAGATCTGAACCCATTTTCTCGAAACTTAGCACATACCATTGTGGAACTAATTAAGAACCCTAAGCCAAATTTCGTACAAATCGATAATGTGTAGATACGGACGAAAATATATAAGGGAGCTATATCCAAATCTGACCCAATTTTCTCGAAACTTGCACACATCATTCTAGCCTCAATTCAGTACACTATGCAAAATTCCCCGCATATGGAAAGATATATAGGGATTTTGGTGCACCATTTACATAAAATCGGACAAAACTATATATGGGAGCTATATCTAAATCTGGACCGATATTCAGGAAACTTGACACACATCATTCTAGACCTAATTCATTACGATATTCCAAATTTCGTGCAAATAGATAAATATATAGGGACTTTGGTATACCATTTACATTAAATCGGACGAAAATATATATGGGAGCTAATCTTTATATGAACCAATTTTCACGAAACTTAGTACAAATCTTTCTAGACTCAATTTGGACCTAATTCATTGCGCTATGCCAAATTTCGTGCGAATCGAAAGATATATAGGGACTGTGGTGCACCATTTACCTTAAATCGCAAGAAATTATATATGGGAGTTATATCTAAATCTGAACCGATTTTTCCCAATTTCAATTGGGTTCGTCCTTGGGCCAAACAAGTGATCTATGCCAAATTTCATCCAAATCGGATGATAAATGCGACCTGTACTTTGTTAACAATTTAACACAACAGACGGACGGACATGCATAAATCGATGCATGTCCGTCTTATGCATATTCTCAAAAGGAACCATGATTCTATGCATATTCTTAAAAGGAACCATGTGTCTATCACGTTTACTTTTGTATGTTACAAACATATGCACAAAGACGTAATATCTGACCTCAGTGTAGTGAAGGGTATAAAAATATAAACCTTATTCTGAAATTTCAAATAGTTGGTAATTCACTTATACGGTGTCTCTGTGCAATAATCAAAATCAATTGTGGCGTATACATTGTGACAACACTCATACGCACAAATACCCTCAATAATAAACTCTATACCTATTTTCAGCATAATATATTCAATGACATCATTATATTATTACTAAATCCCACCTACATCTTCGTATTACTCAAGTATTCACATTTAATCAAAAATTCAGTTAGATTACCACTCGAACTTCTCATATTTAGCCAGTCATTGTTAAGTATCTCTTAAACGTTTATTTATGTTTACCGCTTCGGACATAGTTTATTTGCTAGCCGAGGAGAGGAGATGCGAGCAAATAACCATTAAAACTTTTGTTATTTTACAGACAAATTATTTGGAAAATTTATGATGATATTGAAAGCAACAACAACAACAAGACCAAGAAAATTTACAGTAGACCTCAATAACAAATTGACCCTAAAAATATTTAGTTATGAGGGTTTGTCGAAAACAAAATAATTTTGTTTTTGGGAAAACAAAGCTGCTTCATTTTGAAAATATACTATGCTTCAATGAATATCTGTGTGAGAGAGCCATTGTCCTCACCTCCCTTGGTAGTTTTGTGTTTTTTTTTCGAAAAGTATGTCTGCATTATCGATTTGTACAACAATCATGACCAGTTTCTTTCGGGTATCATGGTGTGTGTATTGGTTTGTTTTGTGTGTGTGTATACATAGCAAAATCCAATAAAACACTAAATTTTAGATTTTTTTCTTTGTCTACCATAAATATTTTTTTTTGCCAGCCAGAATGCGGCAGAATGCTCTTTTGTTTGGTTAAGACAATAACGAGAAAGGGGGGCAAACAATAAAATTAAACTGCAACACTCTGTCGTCACACCACCAAAAACAGAAAGCCTTCTTTTATTTTGGCCACCTGCCATTTAGGATTCTGTTTTGAAATTGATTGGCTTTAGTAATATTACAATAAAAACTAAATATATTATTTTTTCGTGCACACACAACATTTTTAAATGTCTCATCATTATGCAAAAATTCAGGTGGCTTTCATTTCATTTTCTCTTTCTTCTTCGTTTGACTTTAGCATATTTTGCAAATCTTAACTTAGCCATCAACTATTTGCCTTAGGCGGTGGTGGTGGTGCTGGTGATGGTATAATGAATTTATTTGCCTTGGAATGTAAGTCACATGTTAAACTAAACAAATAAATTTCGAATGCAAACGAAAGCAAAAAAAAAAAAAAAAAAAAAAAAAAAAAAAAATGCAAAGTATTTTATTTTACCAGCATAAATTTGCATAATTTGAATTTCTTTTCTTAATATCCAGCAAATATATCTCAAGGGATTTAGTGGTAGTTTTTTGTTGTTGTTCTTGGCATTTTTGTAATTTGAAAGAAGAAAAGCCTTGAAGGTTTTCGTATGTATTAATGAAATAAACGATTTGGTTTTGTATGTATTTTCTTCTTTAATCAGATTTTGACACGCAACTAAATTTGTTAGGTCACAGGTGCGTATACATAGTGGCAATGATTATACGCACTGAAGGCCTCATATTCATTGAAAATTGTTACAAAAAACTCCTCAAAATGGGATAATGAACATAGGTCTTAAAAATAGGTGTTTGTATACAAAAATGAATGCCAAGTGAACAAGTAAACTAGTAAGGAAAGTTCGAAAGTCGGACGGGGCCGACTATATGATACCCTTCACCCCGATGGATACATACAAGAGATGCTAATATATACAATATCCTGTACATAGAACAGACATATAATTTTTAGATGACCATTGAAATGGAATGGGGCGAAACTAAATGTGTGATCTACATAGATATTTGAACTAAGTAAAACCAGTAAGGAAAGTAGTAAAGTCGGACGGGGCCGACTATATGATACCCTTCACCACTTTGTACAATATCCTGAAGAAATGACGAAATTAAATGTGTGGACTACATAGATATTTGAACTAATTTAAAACAACCTATACACATACAATTCTGAAACATATTGTTACGAATATAACTTTAGATTTAAGTTAATTTAGATGAATTCCGTTAATTTAAGAATTTGAATTGTAACGTAAATTTCTACTACGCAGTTTATTCGAATAACTTCACAACAACAACTACTGTATAGATTTTTCTACATCCTTCCATTTCCTCTTTCATTGTCTAGTTTGTTGTTGACGTACAATTCTTGTTAAACGTCATCATTGATGATCGCTTAATTCCTCTTTCTTTGTTACCCCCTCGCCTGTATATGTGTTGTTGTTATTGTTCACTCAATGTAAGTTTGTATGTGTTTGTTGTATTGGTAGATTGTTCTGATGCTACCAGATTGTTCGTAATCTAGATGTTACCAGATCGTCTAGAAACTTCTGGCAAGGCAGTTAGTCAGTTGTGAATCAGATCGCGAATTGAAACAGTCAAGTAACGTAAAGCTGTAAAGTAGCGTGCAAAGTAAAGTTGTGTCAATAAAGTCATTGTAATAATCGTAATCAGAAAGAACCCGCGTTTTATTTAGTACGAACTGTATTGGGAAATAAAACAACGTCTACACGGGATTAAGTAAAATCCAAGAACGTAACAATATGATAATTTTAACTCATCGAAATAATCATTTCCGACCCTAAACTGTATATATATTCTTGATCGGCGTAAAATTGTATGACGACCTAAGCATGCATGTCCGTCTGTTTCAATCACTCTAGCCTCTAAACGAAATGAGATAGATCGCCAAAATTGTGCATAGAGTCGTCTTTTGTCTGCAGGCAGGTCATGTTCGAAGATGCGTTATATCGGTCCACGTTTAGGCATAGCCCTCATATATGCCCAATTTTCGATATTTTGGGGCTCTTGAAAGCGCATTTCAACCGAATTTCCTGAAATTTGGTACAATGGGTTCTTATTGGGTACCAAATATTTCCACAAAATATTATAAATATTGATCCACTTTTTCCGCTAGCCCCAATATAACTGTACCCCCATTTTCAGTGATTGGTGATTTTGATCGCATTTTCCACCGAATTGGCTGTAATGTTGTACTTTGAGTTCTTAGGTCCACTTTTTCTGGTAGCCCCCATATAACGGTACCCCTCAATTTTCCGTATTTTGGGGTTCTTAAGCGCTTTTTTTAACCAAATTCTCTGTAATTTGTTTTTTTTTTTGTAGTCAAATATAGTAGAAAATCTCCCTCCCAAAAATATTTAACATTCGTCCCCTTTAAGGGGTAGTCCCCATATAACCCCTCTTTATACCCTTCACCACATTGTAGTACAGGGTATTATGTCTTTGTGCATATGTTTGTAACAGGCAAAAAAAAAACGAGATAGACACATGGTTCCTTTTGAGAATATGCATAGAATCGATTTCTGAGTCGATTTACGCATGTCCGTTAGTCCGTCCATGTATTTTTGTGAACAAAGTACAGGTCGCATTTATAATCTGCTTTGAATGAAATTTGGCATAGGTTACTTATTTGGCCCAAGGACGAACCCTATTGAAATTGGGAAAAATCGGTTCAGATTCAGATATACCTCCCATATATATTTTCGTCCGATTTAATGTAAATGGTCCACCAAAGTCCCTATATATCTTTCGATTTGCACGAAATTTGGCACAGCGTAATGAATTAGTTCTAGAATGATGTGTGTTAGTTTTCCTGAAAATCGGTTCAGATTTAGATAACTCCCATATATATTTGCGTTCGATTTAATTTAAATGGTGCACCAAAGTCCTTATATTTGCACGAAATTTGGCACAGCGCAAGAATGATGAGTGTTAAGTTTCCTGAAAATCAGTTCAGATTTGGTGCACCATTTACATTAAATCGTTCGATTTAATGTAAATGGTGTACCAAAGTTCCTATATATCTTTCGATTTGCACGAAATTTGGCAGAGCGTAATGAATTAGTTCTAGAATGAAGTGTGTTAAGTTTCCTGAAAATCGGTTCAGATTTAGATATAGCTCCCATATATATTTTCGTTCGATTTAAGGTAAATGTTGTACCAAAGTCCCTTAATATCTTTCGGTTTGCACGAAATTTGGCCCAGCGCAATGAATTAGATCTAAAATGATCAGATTATTTATATAGTTCCTATATATATTTTCGTTCGATTTAATGTAAATGGTGAAATCGGTTCAGATTTCCCAAAGTGATGTAGGGTATGATTTAGTCGTCCCCGTCCGACTTTCCTTACATTAAAACAGTTATCTGATTTTGTTGTAATCATTCCACCTGCGTATTATATGGAGATAAAAAACTTTAACGTAAGGTTCAAAAATGAACTATATCGGCCCGCATTTAGGCCTAGCCTCCATACAATGTTACCTACCGATTTTCGATACTTTTTAATAATTAGTGTAAAGGAAGCAATTGTGATGGAAAAACTTTAGTTTCGAAATTGAGCTATATCAGTCCTTCGTTAATTCCTACACGATATAATCAATATTGGTCCCACTTTAGGTATAGCCTCCGTGCTCATAAATTTTTTTTCAATGACATTTTTCATATTGAACCAGCAGCTTTCACACAACCCCCCTAAATAAAACCTGGGTACGTTGGTGATGGCCTCATATAACTGTGCAATTGCAGTATTTTGGCGATGTTCCTCCCTGCCATGCCTGCTAATATCGTTCGAATTTTTGGTGTTTTTAGAAAAAAATCTCCATTAAAATTTGCTGAAATTTGTATTTGGTGTACATTGTGGTTTACATAAATCGGTTTGTAGACATGTCGGTATAGGTATATATTTTGGTATTTTCATTTAAAGTACCTGTCAGTTCGGCCGGGCAAAACTTAACGCTTTTTTCCCTTGTTCCTTTTGAGAAGGTCCTCTTTTATGAAATCCCAGAATACTTTATAAAGACGATCACAATAAATTATTAAAGAATAGAAGTTCAGAAGGTCTGTACATAGGAATTTAAAGATCTTCTGTTAAAAAATCGCATAGTTGTGTGTGGTATAAAAAACATCAAAGCGTATGATTATTGCCGTAAAGTATAGGTCCTAATTTCGTTCGGATTCTAAGATAATACCAAAATAATATGCATATGGTAAAAACAACAGCAAACGTATCAAAAATTCCTTTAGAAATTTTCCAAAATCAAAATACCCAACGCGGATGATGACCGACAACTTTGACTTACCACCTAACATCAATTCAGGCATAGAATCACCCATATCCTCAGAACCTTGTTCTGGTTGATTTGGCAAAAGCAAAGCGAAACATGTGAGTGAGTGTGTAGGCACCCTGACTTCAATGTGGCGAGCAGTGGGGCAGGACATTGAAATCCTATTCAAACACGCAACACAACGTAGCCGGAGTAACAAAAAGTCGAAACAAAAGAATACCACAACAACGAGGAGGCGTGAATAGACAGGGAGACAGGGTGGAAACAATGTAAATTTAAAGATGGTCGAGGGAGTAACAGAAGGGAGATAGACAGTCCAAACCTGTCGATGAGAAGAGAACAAAGTAACTTTTAACATTTAACTAACGATGCCTTCTTGTTTCGCTAATGAATTATGGTGAAATTCCATTTAAATAGTCAAGTCATTGACGTTCCGTTGCGTTGTCGGTATCGACTAGCGAGATGGTTGGCATGGTAATGGAGTGGTACGGTGCGGTGTGGTGTGATGGTCGGTTGGGAGTTCTTTTACAACACGTAGTGTAGTGAAATTTGAAATTGTTCAAAAATTCCTTTGCCAATGAGGAGTGTGTAGTTGAATAAAAGGTGGTTTTGGGTTTCATGTTGGCAATGGTGAGGTGAGGTGCGGTGCGGTAATATTGAGCGAAGTAGAACAACTGGGTGTTGCGAGGAATCAAAAGTTAGCTGTTTTAAGTATGGGAATTTTTTGTTTTTTTTTAGTTTGCTGAAAACCGTTAACACACACATGGGAATATGGTCACAAAGTATATTTAGAATTTGAAGGCCAGTGTAGACAAACTGCATTTTAACACGCACACGGGGGAAACTGTTGTTTGAAATAATTTGTAAAAATTAGGCAGTTGGAAAAGAAGACCACAGTGACTTCGTCTAGAAGATCGGAATGTTCTCATATAAAAATAACTGACTATGTTCAAATAAAAAATGTTTACAATGGAAAATCAGAAGGTCTTCTCGTAGGACATTAGGTCTTATAGCTCTGATAGTCCTTGGATAAATATTCTTGAAAAATCCATTCCTATAATCTAACAGTCCTTAGCAAATTATACTTAGGAAAATATAGCTTCGTTATATCTCGGGAAAATATAGCTTCGTTATATCTCGGGAAAATATTCTTTAAAAATCAACTGATAGTCCTTGGGAAAATATTCTTTAAAAATCCATGCCTATTGCTCTGATAGTCCTTGGGAAAATATTCTTTAAAAATCAACTGATAGTCCTTGGGAAAATATTCTTTAAAAATCCATGCCTATTGCTCTGATAGTCCTTGGGAAAATATTCTTTAAAAATCAACTGATAATCCTTGGAAAATATTCTTTAAAAATCCACGCCTATTTGTCTGATAATCCTTTGGAAAATATTCTTTAAAAATCCACGCCTATTTGTCTGATAATCCTTTGGAAAATATTCTTTAAAAATCCACGCCTATTTGCCTGATAATCCTTGGGAAAATATTCTTTAAAAATCCACGCCTATTTGCCTGATAATCTTTGGGAAAATATTCTTTAAAAATCCACGCCTATTTGTCTGATAATCCTTTGGAAAATATTCTTTAAAAATCTACGCCTATTTGTCTGATAATCCTTGGGAAAATATTCTTTAAAAATCCACGCCTATTTGTCTGATAATCCTTGGGAAAATATTCTTTAAAAATCCACGCCTATTTGTCTGATAATCCTTGGGAAAATATTCTTTAAAAATCCACGCCTATTTGTCGGATAATCCTTGGGAAAATATTCTTTAAAAATCCACGCCTATTTGTCGGATAATCCTTGGGAAAATATTCTTTAAAAATCCACGCCTATTTGTCGGATAATCCTTGGGAAAATATTCTTTAAAAATCCACGCCTATTTGTCGGATAATCCTTGGGAAAATATTCTTTAAAAATCCACGCCTATTTGTCGGATAATCCTTGGGAAAATATTCTTTAAAAATCCACGCCTATTTGTCGGATAATCCTTGGGAAAATATTCTTTAAAAATCCACGCCTATTTGTCGGATAATCCTTGGGAAAATATTCTTTAAAAATCCACGCCTATTTGTCGGATAATCCTTGGGAAAATATTCTTTAAAAATCCACGCCTATTTGTCGGATAATCCTTGGGAAAATATTCTTTAAAAATCCACGCCTATTTGTCGGATAATCCTTGGGAAAATATTCTTTAAAAATCCACGCCTATTTGTCGGATAATCCTTGGGAAAATATTCTTTAAAAATCCACGCCTATTTGTCGGATAATCCTTGGGAAAATATTCTTTAAAAATCCACGCCTATTTGTCGGATAATCCTTGGGAAAATATTCTTTAAAAATCCACGCCTATTTGTCGGATAATCCTTGGGAAAATATTCTTTAAAAATCCACGCCTATTTGTCGGATAATCCTTGGGAAAATATTCTTTAAAAATCCACGCCTATTTGTCGGATAATCCTTGGGAAAATATTCTTTAAAAATCCACGCCTATTTGTCTGATAATCCTTGGAAAAATATTCTTTAAAAATCCACGCCTATTTGTCTGATAACCCTTGGGAAAATATTCTTTAAAAATCCACGCCTATTTGCCTTACAATCTTTGGGAAAATATTCTTTAAAAATCCACGCCTATTTGCCTTACAATCTTTGGGAAAATATTCTTTAAAAATCCACGCCTATTTGCCTTACAATCTTTGGGAAAATATTCTTTAAAAATCCACGCCTATTTGTCTGAAAATCTTTGGGAAAATATTCTTTAAAAATCCACGCCTATTTGTCTGATAATCCTTGGTAAAAATATTATTTAAAAATCCACGCCTATTTGTCGGATAATCCTTGGTAAAAATATTATTTAAAAATCCACGCCTATTTGTCGGATAATCCTTGCGAAAATATTCTTTAAAAATCCACGCCTATTTGTCTGATAATCCTTGGGAAAATATTCTTTAAAAATCCACGCCTATTGCCCTGATAGTACTTGGGAAAATATATTTTAAAAATCCATGCCTATTTGTCGGATAATCTTTGGTAAAAATATTCTTTAAAAATCCACGCCTATTTGTCTGATAATCCTTGGGAAAATATTCTTTAAAAATCCACGCCTATTTGTCTGTTT
>NW_026873489.1:0-14809 GCF_032173495.1 Musca vetustissima
GTCCCATTAATGTAAATGGTGCACCAAAGTCCCTATATATCTTTCAATTTGCACGAAATTTGGCACAGCGTAATGAATTAGGTCTAGAAATATGTGTTTTAAGTTTCGTGAAAATAGGTTCAGATTTAGAAATAACTTCTTTATCTGACCAAATGAAAAAATTAGCATACGTTGCAGAATGACATATTTATGGATCCAATTTCAGTTTGCTGGTCCTTTAAAAATGAGACGTCTGTTAGGATTCATCTTTTGAATATACCCAAAGTGGTGAAGGGTATCATATAGTCCGCCCCGTCCGAATTTACTACTTTTCTTACTGGTTTAATATAAATCAGTAAGAAAAGTTCAAAAGTCGGACGGGTCCACCTTTATGGTACCACTTTGTGTACATACAAGATATGTCGATAGAACAGACATACTATCTTTAGAGGATTATCGACATGCAATCGGCCTAAATTAATTATGTGATATACATAGATATATGTACAAATTTAAAGCAACCCATCTAAAATCTATGCAAAATTTAATGTCATCATTTCGTGAAAATCGAATGAAATGTAGGGGCTTTGGTTCTCCAATAAAATATATATATATATATATATATCAGAACTGATTTTCACTACACTATGCTAAATTTCGCTCAAATCGAAATATATATAGGGACTTTTGAGCACTATTTACACAAAATCGGACGACAATATATATAGGATCTATATCTAAACCTGAACCGATTTTCGCGAAACTTAACACACATAAATGGGATTATAAATGTGACCAGTACCTTGTTTACAATTTAAAACCAACAGACGGATTGATGGATGTATTCTAGGCATATCCTAAAAAGGAACCTTGTGTCTATTTCGTTTCCTTTTGCTTGTTACAAACATATGCAGAAAGACATAATACCCTGTACCGCAGTGAAGGGTATACATATGAGCCAGTATTTTTATACCCTACACAACTATGTTGTCAGGGTATTATAGCTTTGTGCAGCCCCAAAAGTTTGTAACGCCGCGAAATATTGGTCCTAGATCCACCTTTAAGTATACCGATCGTCATCGACTAGCTGAGTCGATCTAGACATGTGTATCCGTCCGTCCGTCTGTCCATTATAATGTGTAAAACACGATACAGGCCACAGTTATGGACCAATCTTCACGAAATTTTGCATGTAGGATGGGTTCTGGCCAACGAAGACCCCTATTGTTTTTGGGAAAGGTCGGTTTATATTTAGGGGATGAAATGGACCAAATACTAAATTTTCGTCGGTTTTTCTGGTCGCTCCAGAGGCCGCAAATATGGCCCGAACATCGTGAAATTTTACGTGGAGTAGGGGATCGGGCCAAAGAATGAGCATGCCGGTTTTTGATAAAGATCGGTCAATATTTAGCGGGTCAAATGGACCCTGACTTTTATGTGAAAAATGACAAATTTTTATTCTATGGCGAATATATTTTCTCCCTGATAGTATATCAATGAGGAGTAGTTGCCCTTTAAATCGATACCAATTATATTGTCCTATGTACTCGGATTTGGGAGTTACACGTAAATATTTAGAGGTGCTTACGTACTCAGACATTTGTTAGTAACCCATTAATACACTAGAGGGCGGGAATATAGTTCTGATCGCTTTAATATTTTCTATGAGGTTCCAGTTATGGTCAAGGACAACGCCTATAATTTTCAACAATGATCACATAATAATTTTGGGATGAATTGGACCAAAAACTTAATTTTATGTGTTTTTTTCGAGCCGATATATAGGCCACAATCGAATGCCTAAAATCACAACACAAACCATGGTGAAGGGAACCTGGACAAGAGGGTGCAAATATAGCGAAATATTACCCAAGCTCAGAATATAGAACAACAGAAAGTTAGATTTTCGTGGAAGTTGTGTAGGGTATCAAATGGTCCGCCCCGTCCGACTATACTGCACCGCTCACTGGTTATAGAATATGTTTCAGAAGATAAAAAAAAATAAATCTCTTATCTATAGGTAACCTATATAAACTATTTAATATTATATTTAATGTGATTGTTTTTATTTAACACGATTATAACATTGAAGAGAACTTATGTTAGATTCTCTTCGATTTACAAATGTGTTGCTCTTACTTCGTCTAACATAAATCCTAACATACTCTATTCTCCTTTACATTGCTTTAACAGTACTTGATATCAGCTGGACCACAATTTCGCTTTTCCTTTACTTTACATTGACATACATTTTTATAACACAGAAACACCTTCATCAACAGCAACAACAACAACAGCTCTAAAACAAGACAAACTAGGATAAGGACAATAACACAACAAATACGAAAAACGAACAAATGAGCATCTTTTATTTAACAGCCACAACAACAAGTTGAATGAAAATGGCAGCAGACAACGTTTGAAAATGATTTCAATTCATTGGCGTAAAATGTAATCCTCTAACAGGATGAAGATTTAGTTGAAATTTTGCCGGTGTGGAGTTGACAACATAGCGCGGAAGAAAATAGAATCATCCCATCGAAATCTAAACTATTCTAACGATGGTGGATTTTTAATGTAAAAAAATAAAATAAATAAAATCTGCAATATCAAATTGTATGATTAATGGACATTTTTAAACTTCAGATAAAAAATGTGAATGTGTGTGTGTGACTTTTATATAAATGTCGTAATTGAAAAAAATAAATAAAAATCAATACGAAATGAGCAAATAGAAAAATCAAAACAAAAACAACAACAAAAGTGCAAATCTTGTTTAGAGAGAAAAACACTGCTCTCCAATAAAAAAAAATATTCTATGTAGATATTAGTGCGTGCGTGTGTGTTGGCCTGCCTCCAGTCACATGGGGTAAATGAAATACAAATTTAACACCAACAATACAAATACAACAAAGTAAATGCAATCCAATTTCAAATACGTATCAATTTAAATGTTTGCATTGTTATTTGCACCAGTAAAAGAATTTTACGGCAACTGTTAAGCAGAAGGAAAGATAAAAATGTAACGCACCAATCTATCTACCGGTAACACCCCAAAGTGTTTGTTTGCACACATCTATGTCACAAGGATATTAGTGTGGGGTGTTGAAAAAAAAAAATTAAAACATATATTTTATTTTTTATTAAATAATTGGAATTTTAAAATATAAATTTTGAATATTAATCAATTCCAATATCAAAAAAATTTTAATAATTCTTATTATAAATATAATTAGTGTGCAGAGCCTTTGATAAGAGAATATTTTTTTAGCAGGACTAATTAAAAAATAATGAATTTTGACATGAACCAAAAAGAGCGTAACATATTATAGTATGTGCTTCGTACTAAAATAGAAACCGAATAACTAATTTGAAAGGTATATTTGTGTATATCCACGTCTCTCAACGCTTTAATTACTACTGAAATAAATCGAAAAAGAACATGATAGCATTCTGGGACGACCATAAGATACACATATGCTGTTGGACTTAAATTTTCCGGGGATCTACCTGTTTGTGATATTTGTTGCTCTCTAAATATTAACCGAATCAAAACCAATTAAAACCAATTGATCTTCTTTTGCCAAAACCGAGTTTACTTGCAAATTTTGTCCATAAGAAATTCTAATGGACAAACGCACACAAACAAACTATATCTAATACTGAACCCATTACAACATAACGAAATGATACCCTTCGCCACTTTGGGTATGCACAAGATATTCTTCTAAGATTATTATTGTAAGGTACAGCGATTTAAACAAACATCCTTCTCTAAATGAACAATAGATATAACAATAAGACATAGCATCAATGGAAGACCATTAACAAAACCAGTGAGCGGAGCAGTATAGTCGGACGGGGCCTACCATATGATACCCTACACAACTTCCACGAAAATCTAACTTTGTGTGGTTCTATATTCTGAGCATGGGCAATATTTCGCGATATTTTTACCCTCTTGACCGACTAGAGGTCAACAAATATTAGTAATATTCAGTAAAGCACTTCTAATTACTTGTCCAGATTCCTTTCATCGTGGGTTGTGTTGCGATGTTCGGCTTTCAATGTGGCCTATAGATCGACTCGAAAAAAACACAAAAAATAAGTTTTCGGTCCACTTTATTCCAAAATTATTATCTGATCATCACCGAAAATTATAGGCGTTGTACTTGACCATAACTGCATGACCATAGCGCTATATTTCCGCCTCTGGTGTGGTAATGGGTTAATAATAATATATTAATACGGAAGCACCTGTAAATATTTACGTGTAACTCCCACATCCGAGTACATACGACAATATAATTGGTATCAATTTAAAGGCCAAGCACTTCTCTTGGATAAAATATTAACTTCTCGGCTCTATGTCCTTCAGGAGTAAATATATATGCTATAGAATACAATTTTTTTTTATTTTTCACACAAAAGTCAGGATCCATTTGACCCTCTAAATATTGACCGATCTTTATGAAAACAAGCATGCTTATTCTTTGGCCCAATCCCCTTCTCCATGTAAAAATTCTATATGTTTGGACAATAATTGCTGCCTCTGGAGCGACCAGAAAAACCGACAAAAATTCGGTATTTAGTCTATTTTATCCCCTAAATATTAAACGATCTTTATGAAAAACAAATGGGGTCTTAATTGGGCCGAACCCATCCTACATACAAAATTTCGTGATGAGTAGTCCATAACTGTGGCCTGTATCGTGTTTACAAATTATAATGGACAGACGGACGGACACACATGTCTAGATCGGCTCAGCTAGTCGAGATATGACGATCGGTATACTTGAAGGTGGTTCTACGACCAATATTTCGCGGCGTTACAAACTCTTGGGGCTGCACAAAGCTATAATACCCAGACAACATAGTTGTGTAGGGTATAAAAATGGGACAAAATAGGTATATTAACCTATTGCATATCAATTGTACTGATATATAATCTTTGGTGTACAGTTTTATGAAATCGAACAAATTTATGTGTACAAAATTATGTATATAAAAATCTAGTTCGATTTGAATGAAAATTGGAATGTGCCGAAATACAGCAGTACAGTACCTTGCAAAAAAAAAAAATAAATAAATAAATAAAATACTTTTGGGTTTAAGGCTATGGCAGCTATATCTAAATCTGAACCGATTTCCGCGAAACATAGTACACATCAATGTGATATGGAATTTCAAATTTGGCCTTAATGGGATAAATCTTGGGAGTTTAGTGCTCCTTTTATATAAAATCGGACGAACATATGTATGGGAGCTATCTATATCTAAGTCTGAACCGATTTCAACGAAACTTAACACACATCATTCTAGTCTCAAATAAGTACACTAATTTCGTATAAATCGAAAGAAATATAAAAGATTTGGTGCAGCATTTATATGAAATCGGACGAAATTATAAATTGGGGCTATATTTATATCCTCCCCCCCACCCATTTCACGATTTTAATTTTTCAAGATTTTCAATCAATACCAATGCTTGTTAAGGTTTGTAACTTTGCAGATATATAACTGACGATTTAAAAGAGAAGAAAAATAATTTACAAAAAAATGTTGTTATTGTTTTGTTATTGTTTTTTGTAATTAATGAAAATTCCTTATTTTTGATGGCGGGCGTGATAACTCCTCACTGAAACATCGGAATCTGAAAATTCCAACTGTGTTAGAAAGAGTACATGTCTGGCTCTCGTATGAACTAGGATTATTGACTTCGCTCTAAAATTAACAAAAAGGCGGACCTTTGAAAACAAATTTTTGGAAAATGCGGCACTTTTTTTGACGAGAATAGGGGGTTCCCCTTAAACGAATTTCACAAATTTCAATTGGGTTCGTCCTTGGTCGAAATAAATCAGTTGTACCGATTTTCATCCAAATCGAATTATAAATGCGACCTGTAGTATGTTTACAATTTTATATCAACATATGGAAGGAGGAACGGGCTGGCATGCATATTTCGATTCAGGAAGTGATTGTATGCATATATTAAAATGAATCATTGGCCTATAACGTTTCCTTTTGTCTGGTACAAACATATGCACAAAGACATAATACTCTCGACTAAAGTGTGTACTAAAAATTCTTTAAGCCGGCCAGGTTTTTTATATAGCGACTATATAATTGCATTACATCAAATTAAAGAAACTATATTAGACATTTGTATGGGGCTATTTTAAAACATTAACCTCTATTGAATCATATTGGGAAAGACGTGTTTTATACACCAGGAATCCGATATCTCCTATTATATTCAATTCGATGTGAAAATTAGCTTAAAAACTTAATAAGACCGAACCGATTTCACCAATATGTTTTAACCTCTTCAACCGATTTCAACAAAACTAGGCACACGTTAGGCTATCCTAACTTCAGTTCGATGTATAAAATTTCGTGTCAATCGGGCAAAATTTGTCTCTTTGGTGCACTATTTACTAAAAATCGGACGAAAATATATATGTGAGCTATATCTAAATCTATACAGATTTTCACCAATTTCAATAGGGTTCGTCCGTGGGGCAAATAAATAATCTGTGCCAAATTTCATCTCATTCGATAATGATAATAAATGCGAGCTGCACTTGGTTTATAATTTAACATGAACGGAAAGATAGACAGACATGTATAAATCGACTCAGAAAGTGATTCTATGCATATTTTCAAAAGGAAGCATGGGTCTATCTCGTTTCCTTTTGGCTGTTACAAACATATGCACAAAGACATAATACCCTGTACCACAGTAAGAGCGGGCCTACTATTAGACACCTTTCACCACATTGTGCACATCCATGAAAAGATAATATGTACAATATCATGTAGATAGAACCGACATTTGGAAGACCATTGAAATGGAATCGGGCGAAATTAAATTTGTGATCTACATAGATAATATATATGCAAGCGATATGCTCCTCGGTGCACCATTTGCATAAAATCGGACATACATAACATCGAACAAATATTAGGAGTTTGATGCACCATTTACATAAAATCCAACTAAATCTGAACCGATTTCCACAAAAGTTCTCGTACATTGATATGAAACTATTTCAGAATGCTGTGCAAAATTTTGTCTCAATCGTACTAATATTGGGTGTTTTTGAAGGGTGTGGTGAGGGGTATAAATAGCAATATATCTCAAACGTTTTATTTTACTGCTCATTTTCCTATCAAAGGATATAGTACTTCTCTATACACCAACTGCTCGAAAAAGTTGAAAGTCGGCTTTAGGATTTCATTGAAATGTGCACAAATTGGTATAAATTAGTTACTGACATTATTCTATAGCTATTTTACAAACTAATTACTTTGTACTCGTCTTATATTCTTGGAACTGTTACACTGCTTATACCCTATACCCTTTGGTGCACCATGCTTATACCCTTTGGTGCACCATTTACCTTAAATCGGACGAAAATATATGGGAGCTATATCTAAATCTGAACCGAATTTTCCCAATTTCAATAGGGTTCGTCCTTTTTTTCAATTTAACATGGACAGACAGATAGACAGACATACATCGATTCAGAAAGTGTTTCTAGGCATATTCGCAAAAGGAACCATGGGACTATCTCGATTATTTTTGCCTGTTACAAACATATGCACAAAGACATAATACCCTGTACCACAGTGTGCTGAAGGGTATAAACATCCGAAGAAAGTTAGATTTCCGTAGTAGTAGTGTGGGGTAGCGTATGGACGGCCCCTTCCGACTATATTACCCCGCTCAATGGTTTTAATTTTTTTTGAACTGTTGAAAAAACATTTTTTTCAAAAAAAAAAAACTATCCTGCACCACTACCCAATACAAATTATGTATTCTTTAGTGTATAAAACCGAAAATAAATGGCAACATTAAGGCGAATCCCAATAGGCTTAAAGTGTGCGCTTTTTAACCAAATCAAAAACTAAATCCCTGTGACTAAACGTAAAAAAATGAAAAAAAAACCAACCGAAACGAACCAAAACACTTCCAGAATATTAATGATGTGTGTGGTTAGATGGTAAATTTAAAACAAAAAAAAAAAAATATTTTTTTAGGATTTCAAAGAATTGTACAAATTTAATCCAAATCCCAAGTTGACATAGTCCGTTTGTTAATGCTAACAAAATTGTCTACACGATTATATATTAAATGTATGTATGTCTGGAGAATCAAATTATATATTTCCGAAAACACACATTTTAGAAGGTGACAAACCGGAACTATAAAAACAGACCCTCCCACAAGCTAAAAACATAAGCGAGCGAACACTTACCCAGCACACTTAAAAGCCATAGAAAAACAAAAACCATCTGTCGCTGACAAAGTGTGGAAAATGTTAAAGGAGTCTCAAAAAAACACTACGAAACGAAAAAAACATGTGATCAAAATCATGCAAAAACACCACTGAATAAAGTGGCAAATATACAACAAAAACAACAACAACAAGGCGCAAGAAAAAACAAATATATGCAAATAACCGCATGCCAAGTGTTGTCATAATAAATGAAATATGCAAAAGTTTTTTTGTTGTTGTTTAACAAACAACGACAATAATAACTAAAATGACAAAAACCACATAAAAATAGTTTTTATCGTGTCTTGTGTGAGAGCTCCATTTGATGTAAAGTAAATAATAATAAAACAAATTCGCCTGTATTCAAAACTGTAAAACAAAACAGAAATAGAGATTTGGAAAAAAAAAAAACACAAAAACAAATATGCTTGAAGCTAACAACAAGTTACTTTAAATATCATCGTCGTCGTCGTCCGCATCATCATCATCAGCAGCAGTGACAATTGTTTATGAAGTCATCAACACTGGAATTTTTATTAATTCTGCTGGCTTAGCAACATTCATCAGCATCACCACAACCATCAAACTCATTCATTGTCGACAACACTACTACAATACATTTACAGGTAGTCAACAACAACCACAACAACAGCATCAGCAACTTCAATAATCATCACAAAATGGATTTTATTGCAGTATTTATGTACATTTGGAATATTATTCTGTTATACGGGTGTTATGTGTCAGGTGAGTTCTAAAGTCATTAATTGCGGATTTTATCTCGTAATTTGCATAGATTTTTGTTGGGTTTCAATACTTGGAAAATACATTTTTTGGAGTATTTCTCATGTATGAAACTTGTATTTTTTGAGAAAATTATTTTTATGATTACAATGTGAATTTTTTGAAAAATAATTTTTCAAGGAATATCTATGACAGTGGATTTTTCATAAATATTCCTCAAGGATCAATATATTCGAGGATTCATAATAGATATTTTTCAAGGACCAACATAAGGGGTTATTGTAAAATAATATTTTTTTCAAGGACCATTATACAGTCGAAATCGCTCATAACGATGTTCAAAGGACCGGCGAATTTAGTGGTTATAAGAGATATACACATATTTTGTTGGTGGGAAAAATAAATCCATTATTTTTATATGAACTATAGAACTTTATTTAACATGCTTCGGAATGACCGATATGCACCGTTTTGTTGTATAATTTGTTGCCATTTTAAGGCAACAAAGAATGGAGGGTGGGCCCCCAATTCTCGGGGTCAATTTTTTATTGATTTAATTCGAACCTACACTAATTCAAGAATGTCTCTACAAAATTTCAAGTGAAAATCTCAAGAACTCTATAAGATATAGCCGATTTATTGTGTCAGTATCAAGTGACGGCTAAGGGGCTTCTCAAACTTTAAACGCGTTTTTCTCTTTTGCGAATGGCGGACACGATAACTCAAAAACTAATAACCCAATCGATTCCAAAATTCTCTGTGAGCGTATAGCTATCGTATCAACTAGGATAAAGCCAATCGGTGAAGATCTTCCTTATTTTTATACCCTTCACCACACTGTGGTACAGGGTATTATGTCTTTGTACATATGTTTGTAACAGGCAAAAGGAAACGATATAGACACATGGTTCCTTTTGAGAATATGCATAGAATAACTTTCTGAGTCGATTTACGCATGTCCGTCTGTCCGTCCGTCTGTCCGTCCATGTATTTTTGTGAACAAATACAGGTCGCATTTATGATCCGATTTGGATGAAATTTGGCATAGGTCACTTATTTGGCCCAAGGACGAACCCTATTGAAATTAGGAAAAATCGGTTCAGATTTAGATATAGCTCCCATATATATTTTCGTCCGATTTAAGGTAAATGGTGCACCGAAGTCCCTATATATCTTTCGATTGGCACGAAATTTGGCACAGCGTAATTAATTAGCCCTAGAATGATGTGTGCTGAGTTTCATAAAAATCGGTTCAGATTTAGATATAGCTCCCATATATAGTTTCGTCCGATTTTGTGTAATTGGTGCACTAAAGTCCCTATATATCTTTCGATTTGCACGAAATTTGGCACAGCATAATGAATTAGGCCTAGAATGATGTGTGCTGAGTTTCATGCAATTCGGTTCAGATTTAGATATAGCTCCCATATTTATATATTCGTCCGATTTAAGGTAAATGGTGCACCGAAGTCCCTATATATCTTTCGATTGCTACGAAGTTTGGCACAGCGTAATGAATTAGCCCTAGACTGATGTGTGCTGAGTTTCATAAAAAATCGGTTCAGATTTAGATATAGCTCCCATATATATTTTCGTCCGTTTTTATGTAAATGGTACACCAAAGTCCCTATATTTCTTTCGATTTGCACGAAATTTGCACAGCGTAATGAATGAAGTATAGAATGATGTGTGTTAAGTTTCCTGAAAATCGGTTCAGATTTAGATATAGCTCCCATATATATTTTCGTCTGATTTAATGTAAATGGTCCACCACAGTCCCTATATATATTTCGATTTGCACGAAATTTAGCATATCGTATTCAATTAAGACTAGAATGATGTGTGCTAAGTTTCGTGATAATCGGTTCAGATTTAGATATAGCTCCCATATATATTTTCGTCCGATTTTACGTAAATGGTGCACCAAAGTCAATATATATCATTCGATTTGCACGAAATTTGGCACAGCGTAATGAATTAGGTCTAGAATGATGTGTGTTAAATTTCCTGAAATCGTTGAAATCGGTTCAGATTTAGATATAGCTTCTTTATCTGACCAAATGAAAGAAATTAGTATAGGTTGCAGAGTGACAAGTTTATGGATCCAATTTCATTTTGCTGGTCCTTTAAAAATGCGACGTCTGTTAGGATTCATCTGTTGAATATACCCAAAGTGGTGAAGGTCGGCTCCGTCCGACTTTACTACTTTCCTTAATGGTTTAACTTGGTTTTTGGTCAAAAATCGGCGATTTTCGAAAAATATTTTTTCAAGGGTCCGCCATTTTGTTAATTTTAGAGCGAAGTCAATAATCCTAGTTCATACGAGAGCCAGACATGTACTCTTTCTAACACCGTTGGAATTTTCGCCATCAAAAATAAGGACTTTTCTTTAATTACAAAAAAAACAACAACAAAGTAATAACACAAATTTTTTTGTAAATTATGCTTCTTCTCTTTTAAATCTTCAATTATATACGTGCAAAGTTACAAACCTTAACAAGCATTGGTATTGATTTACCAGCCCATTGAAAATCTTGAGAAATTAAAATCGAGAATGGGTGGGGTTCCCTTAACAGAAAATTGTATATTGGTAGGTCCATATTTAGGTTCGTATGTTAACCGCTTTCTGTATTTTTGAAGGTTTTATATTCTCCTTATCGTTAAAAAATTAATAATAATAAAATCTATTATTTACTTTCATTTTATTCGAAAACTATTATGGATGGTTTGTATTTCATTTAAAACCCATATCTGTATCTCATTTAGTACATCTACCAAAAATGTTCACTTATCTCCCTAAATAAATTTCTGCCAACAAGTGTTTATAAAATTTAATTACATCGACCCCACCTCTCTTTTCCCTGAGAGAAGAGTTTTCCGAAACAGGTCTTTATTTTAGACACTGATCATGATGAATTCTTTTAATCCACCCAGTTGTAAACTTTGTTACTTTCGATCTCTGGGGGGCATTAGGAATACAAAAAGCCATGTTGCTTTCAGTCTTAACTGAGCATTCAATGTTTACAAAACCGAATATGAAATCAAAAAAGGAAAAAGTTTCCATTTTTAACAACTTTTGGCATAGAGCAGAACAACACATTTCAGTTGTAAAAAAATCCCAATGACACAACAACAACAACAACAAGAACAGCAACGACGAGAAATACACTCAAACAGGAGAAACTTTGTTAGTTGAAGTTGATGCTGTTGTTTGTGTTGCGTTTTTAAGCTGGAAACACAGAAGAAACAACAAAAGCTTATTAGCAAAAAGCACACACATACACACCGACAAATGGAAATGGCGAAATGGTAGAAATAAAGCGGATAAGAACAAGGAGGCGAGAAGAGAGCCGAGTAACGGGCAAATAGAATCTCTTCAAGAATCCTGAAAATTGCAAGTAATGAAAGTATCGTAAAATAGTAACGACAATAAAATAAATGCACAACTTGTTTTCAAAAAACACAAAAACAACAAGACGGGAAAACGCAAAGTTTTCCTCTTAAGACATTTTTAAGTTAAGTCAACCAACCAACCAGCCAACCAATCCTCCACATTGGCATAGGGAGAGGTTCATTGGGTGTGTTTCGTCCTCCTGTAGCTAATATTGTTACTCGTGTTATTTTTGTTGTTGATGGTGTTTTAAAAAGTTATGGTGGTAGTTGATGTTGTTGTTACTGTTGCTGCTAGTATACACTGCGACATTTCCCATGGAAGACCGCTTACCAAGTATATTGCTGTTTTGTCAAGCAAGACCCACAGACATCGCAATAAAGCAGCAGCAGCAACAACAACAAACAGAAAAACCTAATGCGACAAAACAACAAGAAAATAGTTAATCCTTATAAAGTGGCATCCTTATGAGCAAAAAACAAAAAAACAAAAAAACACACACACACACAGAAAAATATAAAACAACGAGTCATAACATTATTTTACTTGATAGCATTTTTCGCACAATAAATTGGATATTAGGTTGTATTGCTAAATGGTGATGAGTTGAAAGAAAAATTTACATTGTATCCAATTTTATATTGGACTGAAAGGAAGGAGAAAGGAAGCGAGATAGAAACATGGTTTCTTTTGAGAGTATGCATAGAATCACTTTCTAAGTCGATTTATGCACGTCCGTCCGTCCGTCTGTCCATGTAAAATTTTAAACAAAGTACAGGTCGCATTTTTGATTCGAATTGGATGAAATTTCGAAGAGCTCATTTATTTGGCCCAATGGCGAACCCTATTGAAACTTCGTAAAAATCGGTTCAGATTTAGATATAGCCCCCATATATATTTTTTCGTCCGATTTAGGGTAAATGTTGTACCAAAGTCCCTATATATCCTTCGATTTGCACGAAATTTGACATAAGATACTGAATGGAGTTTAGAATGATGTGTGTTAAATTTCGTGAAAATCGGTTCAGATTTAGATATAGCTCCCATATATATTTTCGTCCAATTTTAGGTAAATGGTGCTCCAAAGTCTCTATATATCCTTCGATTTGCACGAAATTTGGCATAGCGTACTGAATTAAGTTTAGAAAGACGTGTGTTAAATTTCGTGAAAATCGGTTCAGAATTAAATATAGCACCCACATATATTTTCGTCCGATTTTATGTAAATGGTGCAACAAAGTCCCATTATATCCTACTATTTGAACGAAATGTGAGATATGGTACTGAATGGAGTCTAGAAAGATGTGTGTTAAATTTCGTGAACATCGGTTCAGATTTAGATATAGCAAACATATATATATATATATATATATTCGTCCGATTTCGGGTAAATGTTGCACCAAAATCCCTATATATCCTTCGATTTGCACGAAATTTGGCACAGCGTACTAAATTAGGTCTAGAATGATGTGTGTTAAGTTTCCTGAAAATCGTTTCAGATTTAGATATAGCTCCCATATATATTTTCGTACGATTTTATGTAAATGGTGCACCAAAGTCCCTATATATCCTTCGATTTGCACGAAATTTGGCCATATATATTTTCGTCCGATTTTAGGTAAATGGTGCACCAAAGTCCCTATATATCCTTAGAATTGCACGAAATTTCTCATAGCGTACTTAATTAAGTCTTGAGTGATGTGTGTTAAATTTCTGTCGGTTCAGATTTAGATATAGCTCCCATATATATTTTCGTCCGATTTTATGTAAAGTCCCTATATATCCTTCGATTTGCACAAAATTTGGATTTATAAGTAAATGAAGACCTGAAAATGTGGCCGAATGCAAAAAACATTCTGAAGTAGGTACCTAACATGAGACAAGTTTCGATAAAATCGGTTTAGATTTTGATATTACATAATTTGAATAAAATTTAGTATAGGTTGCAGAATGACATTTTTAATTCCATGTTAATGGTCCTTTAAAAATGCTACGTCTGTTAGGATTCGATCCGTTGAATATACCCAATGTGGTGAAGGTTATCAAATAGTCGGCCCCGTGCGACTTTACTTCTTACCATACTGGTTTTACTTCCTCAAAATGCTGGATTTCATTAAGCGTTTTCTATTTATACTTTGCCGAACAATTAAGAAGGTTATTTGTTCGTTTGAATTTTTTTAATCCTTCAGAATGTGGTTGGGATTGGCAATATATGCATTGACAGCGTATCGAATTATGTTTAGAAAGAACTTTGTTATGATAGAACATGGCCTTGTATGAAGTTTGTTGAAATCGGTTCAGATTTCGATATAGCTCATATATATATTTTTTTGTTCGATTTCAAGCAAGTGGCACACGAAAGACCCCAATTTTGTCTGATTACATAATCTCAATTATTCACCATCCAGAAGGG